>NC_053023.1:617513358-617813358 GCF_003073215.2 Triticum urartu | reverse complement strand
CCAAATGATCAGAATAGGAGCCAAAAACCTAATTCCACCACCGCAACTTTCTGTATCCACGAGATCCCTTCTTGGGGCCTGTTCCAGAGCTCCGCCGGAAGAGGGTCGTCATCACGGAGGGCTTCTACATCATCATAGCCTCTTCGATGAAGTGTGAGTAGTTTACCTCAGACCTTCGGGTCCATAGTTAGTAGCTAGATGGCTTCTTCTCTCTTTTTGGATCTCAATACAAAGTTCTCCCCCTCTCTTGTGGAGATCTATTCGATGTAATCTTCTTCTTTTTGCGGTGTGTTTGTTGAGACCGATGAATTGTGGGTTTATGATCAAGTCTATCTATGAATAATATTTGAATCTTCTCTGAATTCTTTTATGTATGATTGGTTATCTTTGCAAGTCTCTTCGAATTATCCGTTTGGTTTGGCCAACTAGATTGGTAGTTCTTGCCATGGGAGAAGTGCTTAGCTTTGGGTTCGATCTTGCGGTGTGCTTTCCCAGTGACAGAAGGGGCAGCAAGGCACGTATTGTATTGTTGCCATCGAGGATAACAAGATGGGGTTTATTTCATATTGCATGAATTTATCTCTCTACATCATGTCATCTTGCTTAAGGCGTTACTCTGTTTTTAACTTAATACTCTAGATGCATGCTGGATAGCGGTCGATGAGTGGAGTAATAGTAGTAGATGGAGAATCGTTTCGGTCTACTTGTCAGGGACGTGATGCCTATATACATGATCATGCCTAGATATTCTCATAACTATGCTCAATTCTGTCAATTGCTCAACAGTAATTTGTTCACCCACCGTAGAATACTTATGCTCTTGAGAGAAGCCACTAGTGAAACCTATGGCCCCCGGGTCTATTCTCATCATATCAATCTCCATCACTTTAATCTTGCTTTGCTTTTTTACTTTGCTTTTACTTTTTACTTTGCATCTTTATACCAAAAATACCAAAAATATTATATCTATCAGATCTCACTCTCGTAAGTGACCGTGAAGGGATTGACAACCCCTAATCGCGTTGGTTGCGAGTAGCTATCGCTTTGTGCAGGTACGAGGGACTTAAGCGTGTCCTCCTACTGGATTGATACCTTGGTTCTCAAAAACTGGGGGAAATACTTATGCTACTCTACTGCATCATCCCTTCCTCTTCGGGGAAAACCAACGCAAGCTCAAGACGTAGCAAGAAGGATTTCTGGCGCCGTTGCAGGGGAGTCTACGCAAAAGTCAACATACCAAGTACCCATCACAGTCCCTATATCTCACGTTACATTATTTGCCATTTGCCTCTCGTTTTCCTCTCCCCCACTTCACCCTTGCCGTTTTATTCGCCCTCTATCTCTCTCTCTCTATCCTCCCTCTCTTTTCCGCTTGCCTTTTGTTTGCTCGTATGGTTGGAATAGTCATTTATTTATTACTAAACAGAGAACCTAAGATTTATGGATCCTCATCCGCTTGCTAATCTTTTTAAGAGATCCAGTTATGTTGAACCAATTACTAGTGAGTTTTGTGCACTAGATTATCTTTATGAAGTTTTGCTTGAAATTCGTGAATCTAAAAAGTGTGATGAATTACTTTATGAAGTGATTCATGATAGATCTTTGAATAAAAAGCATGATTGCAATGATGATAGTATAAATTCTATTAATGTAAATTGTGCTAATAATATGCAAAACCCTAAGCTTGGGGATGCTAGTTTTGCTATGTCCTCTACTTGTTGCAATGATCATGATTGGGGTGATTCTTCTTATGATCTTGAAAATTTATTTAAGCCCCATGATGAATATGAGATTGATTATAATGTTTGCAATAATATTGAAAGTGGGTTTTGAAGAATGTCAATTTTAGATCCCACATATTTAGAGAATGTTCAATCTTATGAAGTTTTTGATAAAAGTGTGTTTGGGAAGGTCATGACTTTAGTTAATGTTAATCCCACTATTTCGGAAAAGTGCCAACTTTGCATGCATGTGGATCATGTTGAGAATATTTTATGTGGTAGCTATATTGTTGAATTTGCTTATGATCCTACATGTAATTACTATGAGAGAGGAAAATACGGTTGTAGAAATTTTCATGTTACTAAATTACCTCTCGTTATGTTGAGATTGCTATTGTTTCTTTCCTCTCCCTTGCATATGCTAGTTTATGCTTGCCTTGATAATTTGTTTGCCTATAAGATGCCTATTCATAGGAAGTATGTTAGACTTAGATGTGTTTGTCACATGCTTTATGATGCTCCTTTTGTGCTTCAATTCTTGTCTTTCATGTGCGCATCATTAAAATTATCAATGCCTAGCTATAAGGCTTTAAAAAACGCGCTTGTTGGGAGACAACCCAATATTTTTCCTTACTGTTATTTAATAAATAAATTATTTATCCTCTGTTTTGGTTGTGTTTTTTTGTGTTTAATTAGTGTTTGTGCCAAGTAGAACCGTTGGGAAGACTTGGGGAAAGTCTTGTTGAACTTGCTGTAAAAAACAGAAACTTTAGCGCTCACGAGAAATGCTGTCATTTTTATTTGAAGAGTGCTATTTAGTTAATTATTTTTGCAGATGATTAATAGATAAATTCCTCACGTCCAGAAATTTATTTTAGAATTTTTGGCGTTCCAGATCTTGCGCTAGCTACAGATTACTACAGACGTTTCTGTTTTTGACAGATTCTGTTTTTCGTGTGTTGTTTTCTTATTTTGATGAATCTATGGTTAGTAAAATAGTTTATAATCCATAGAGAAGTTTTAATACAGTAGGTTTAACACCAATATAAATAAATAATGAGTTCATTACAGTACCTTGAAGTGGTCTTTTGTTTTCTTTCGCTAACGGAGCTCACGAGTTTTCTATTTTGAGTTTTGTGTTGTGATGTTTTCAAGTTTTGGGTGAAATCTTTTGATGGATCATGGAACAAGGAGTGACAAGAGCCTAAGCTTGGGGATGACCATGGCACCCCCAAGATAATCCAAGGACACCAAGAAGTCAAAGCTTGGGGATGCCCCGGAAGGCATCCCCTCTTTCGTCCACTTCCATCGGTAATTTACTTGGAGCTATATTTTTATTCACCAACATGATATGTGTTTTGCTTGGAGCGTCTTGTATTATTTGTGTCTTTGTGTCTTAGTATGCCACAATCATCCTTGCTGTACACACCTTTTGAGAGAGCCATACATGAATTAAAATTTGATAGAATACTCTATGTGCTTCACTTATATCTTTTGAGCTAAGTAGTTTTGCTCTATGTGCTTCACTTATATCTTTTGAGCTAAGTAGTTTTGCTCTATGTGCTTCACTTATATCTTTTGAGCTACGTAGTTTTGCTCTATGTTCTTCACTTATATCTTCTGAGTGTTATAATTTTTCTCTATGTGCTTCACTTAGATCTTTTAGAGCACGGTGGTGGATTTGTTTTAAAGAAACTATTGATCTCTCATGCTTCACTTAAATTATTTTGAGAGTCTCGTAATAGCATGGTAATTTGCTTAATAATAATATCCTTGGTATTCAAGATTTGTGACACTTTCTTTTGAGTGTGTTGAATACTAAGAAAAGATTGAAGCATGATAATTGTTTCGAGATATGGAGGTCATAATATTAAAGTCATGCCAGCTGAGTAGTTGTGAATTTAAAGAATACTTGTGTTAAATTTCGTGATTCCCGTAGCATGCACGTATGGTGAACCGTTATGTGATGAAGTCAGAACATGATTTATTTATTGATTGTCTTCCTTATGGGTGGTGGTCGGGGACGAGCGATGGTCTTTTCCTACCAATCTATCCCCCTAGGAGCATGCGCGTAATACTTTGCTTTGATAACTTCTAGATTTTTGCAATAAGTATATGAGTTCTTTATGACTAATGTTGAGTCCATGGATTATACACACTCTCACCCTTCCACCATTGCTAGCCTCTCTAATACCGTGCAACTTTCGCCGGTATCATACACCTACCATATACCTTCCTCAAAACAGCCACCATACCTACCTATTATGGCATTTCCATAGCCATTCCGAGATATATTGCCATGCAACTTTCCACCATCTAGTTCATCATGACACACTCCATCATTGTCATATTGCATATCCCGGTACACCGCCGGATGCATTCATATAGAGTCATATTTTGTTCTAAGTATTGAGTTGTAAGAAAAATAAAAGTGTGATGATCATCATTATTAGAGCATTGTCCCAGTGAGGAAAGAATGATGGAGACTATGATTCCCCCATAAGTCGAGATGAGACTCCATACGAAAAATAAAAGAGGCCAAAGAAGCCCAAATAAAAATAGGCCATAAAATAAAAAAAAAGAGAGAGAAAAGGCCGAAATAAAAATGAGAAAAAAAGAGAGAAGGGACAATGTTACTATCCTCTTACCACACTTGTGCTTCAAAATAGCACCATGATCTTCATAGTAGAGAGTCTCTCATGTTATCACTTTCATATACTAGTGGGAATTTTACATTATAGAACTTGGCTTGTATATTCCAATGATGGGCTTCCTCAAATTTCCCCAGGTCTTCATGAGCAAGCAAGTTGGATGCACACCCACTTAGTTTCTTTTTGAGCTTTCATATACTTATAGCTCTAGTGCATCCGTTGCATGGCAATCCCTACTCACTCACATTGATATCTATTGATGGGCATCTCCATAGCCCGTTGATACGCCTAGTTGATGTGAGACTATCTTCTCCTTTTTGTCTTCTCCACAACCACCATTCTATTCCACCTATAGTGCTATATCCATGGTTCACGCTCATGTATTGCGTGAAGATTGAAAAAGTTTTGAAAAAGTTAGAGTATGAAACAATTGCTTGGCTTGTCATCGGGGTTGTGCATGATTTAAATACTTTGTGTTGTGAAGATAGAGCATAGCCAGACTATATGATTTTGTAGGGATAACTTTCTTTGGCCATGTTATTTTGAGAAGACATAATTGCTTTGTTAGTATGCTTGAAGTATTATTATTTTTATGTCAATATAAACTATTGTCTTGAATCTTTCTAATATGAATATTCATACCACAATTAAGAAGATTTGCATTGAAATTATTCCAAGTAGCACTCCACATCAAAAATTCTCTTTTTATCATTTACCTACTCGAGGACGAGCAGGAATTAAGCTTGGGGATGCCTGATACGTCTCCAACGTATCTATAATTTTTGATTGCTCCATGCTATATTATCTACTGTTTTGGACTATATTGGGCTTTATTTTCCACTTTTATATTATTTTTGGGACTAACCTATTAACCGGAGGTCCAGCCCAGAATTGCTGTTTTTTGCCTATTTCAGTGTTTCGAAGAAACAAAATATCAAATGGAGTCCAAACGGAATAAAATCTTCGGGAACGTGATTTTCTCACCGAACATGATCCAGGAGACTTGGACCCTGCTCCAAGGAACAAAAGAGGCGGTCACGAGGGTGGGGGCGCCTCCCCTAGGGCGCGCCGCCCTACCTCGTGGGCCCCTCGTTGCTCCTCTGGCGTACTTCTTCCTCCTATATATACACATGTACCCCCAAATGATCAGAACAGGAGCCAAAAACCTCATTCCACTGCCGCAACTTTCTGTATCCACTAGATCCCATCTTGGGGCCTGTTCCAGAGCTCCGCCGGAAGAGGGCTGTCATCACGGAGGGCTTCTACATCATCATAGCCTCTCCGATGAAGTGTGAGTAGTTTACCTCAGACCTTCGGGTCCATAGTAGTTATTAGCTAGATGGCTTCTTCTCTCTTTTTGGATCTCAATACAATGTTCTCCCCCTCTCTTGTGGAGAACTATTCGATGTAATCTTCTTTTTGCGGTGTGTTTGTTGAGACCGATGAATTGTGGGTTTATGATCAAGTCTATCTATGAATAATATTTGAATCTTCTCTGAATTCTTTTATGTATGATTGGTTATCTTTGCAAGTCTCTTCGAATTATCCGTTTGGTTTGGCCAACTAGATTGGTAGTTCTTGCCATGGGAGAAGTGCTTAGCTTTGGGTTCGATCTTGCGGTGTCCTTTCCAGTGACAGAAGGGGCAGCAAGGCACGTATTGTATTGTTGCCATCGAGGATAACAAGATGGGGTTTATTTCATATTGCATGAATTTATCTCTCTACATCATGTCATCTTGCTTAAGGCGTTACTCTGTTTTTAACTTAATACTCTAGATGCATGCTGGATAGCGGTCGATGAGTGGAGTAATAGTAGTAGATGCAGAATCGTTTTGGTCTACTTGTCACGGACGTGATGCCTATATACATGATCATGCCTAGATATTCTCATAACTATGCTCAATTCTGTCAATTGCTCAACAGTAATTTGTTCACCCACCGTAGAATACTTATGCTCTTGAGAGAAGCCACTAGTGAAACCTATGGCCCCCGGGTCTATTCTCATCATATCAATCTCCATCACTCACTTTAATCTTTATTTGCTTTTTTACTTTGCTTTTACTTTTTACTTTGCATCTTTATAACAAAAATACCAAAAATATTATATCTATCAGATCTCACTCTCGTAAGTGACCATGAAGGGATTGACAACCCCTAATCGCGTTGGTTGCGAGTAGCTATCGCTTTGTGCAGGTACGAGGGACTTGAGCGTGGGCTCCTACTGGATTGATACCTTGGTTCTCAAAAACTGAGGGAAATACTTACGCTACTCTACTGCATCATCCCTTCCACTTCGGGGAAAACCAACGCAAGCTCAAGACGTAGCACATACCCACAACTTCTCTTCTGATCTGCAGTTGTTCTCTTTATAGTTTCCACAATTAGGCTCATGACTTTGAACTTTTGAGGCACATAAAATATGTGAAGCAGGTTAATTGCATGGCCTTTGATCATCTTGTGATCACCTGAGTTTGGCAATAGAGTGTGCTTGAGGATCCAGTTGATTGTTGGAAAACCTGACAGAAGGTAATGTACTGATCCAAATTTGTGTGTCTCAAGAGCAGCATCTGGGATCTCTCTGTACATATGTGCCATGGTGATATGATCCTTCTTCTTCTTGGCATAGACACCAAAGTCATCTTCATTCTCCTTAGGAGCATTGATCAATTTTGCCCATTCTTCAACTGTTGACTGGTACCTAGTACCTTCAGACATCCAGACAATCCTTCCATCTGGGTAGAAATGAGCTGTGGAGTAGAACTGCATAATAAGCTCATCATTCCACTTTGTGAGCTTCTGCCCAACAAAAGACTTGAAACTATCATAGACTCCAGGATAGTGTTCTTCATTTTCCCTAATGTACTCCTAGTCCACCCATCTCATATCATAGACTATAGGCTTCTTGTCAAGCAACACTATCTCATAGAAGTCCTGCTGTTCCTTTGTATGGAACCTGTAGTCCACAACAGTTCTTATCCTAACTGCATAGGGATCAGTCAATCTCCACTGTCTAAGTCCTGCATCCTTCCTGAGCTTCATGTCCTCAGCTACTGGATGAGCATCATTGTGATCTAGAATTTTGGGCTTCAACTTCCTCAAGACATGTGACTCATCATCTTCTTCTTCTATAGCAGCTTCAGGCACTGGGGCCTTGTTCTTCTCTGCAGCTGGAATGTTCCTTGTACTCCTCGGGTGCAGTTTTGGGTTTTGGAGCAGCTGCCTTGGGAGCTTCTTTGGGCTTAGATGGAGCAGCCCCTGATCTTATAGCATCTCCCATAAGCTTTTGAGCTTTAGGTGCTGGTGCAGCAACCTCTTCCTCTTCATCTTCCATCATTGAGGGCTTCCCAATTACTCTGGCCATGGTCTTCTTGACCCTTTCTTTCTTTTTCTTCTCTGCCACAACCTGTTCTTTGGGTGCAGATCCCAAAGTTTCTTGAGTGGATGTTCTGGCCTCTGACATAGGAACTCTCTTGGCAGGAACCTTTATCTTCATTCCTGGCTTAGTTGCAGCAGTTATGCCATATTCCTTTTTCAGAACTTTCCTCTTTGAGGTGGCCTCTTCCTCAACAGCCACATAGTCCTCATCCTCAGAATCTGAGGTTCTCTTCTTTCTGGTCCTGGTGGCTGCCTTAGGCAAGTTGCTGGGTGTACTCCTGCTTCCATCATCATAGCTGCTAGAGGGACTAGTGCCCTCACTCATGTGAACTTGCTTCTCAGACTTGTTCTGATTGTCACTCTGATCTGACATGATGCAAACACTGACAGAAGACCCTGTGAATAGATATAGATGAGATAGATTGGATTAGCATCACAAAGTATAGAGGTTTTTGCAAAAGAATGAGTTAAAAACTTAGTTTTAGTTTTCCATAGAAAGCATTTCGGATCTACCGATTTGAAAACTCGGTGATGCCAAAGCAGGTTTTGGAACCTAAACTAGTGAACTCGGTAAGACCGAGTCACAGTTCGGTGGCACCGAGACTGCTAGGGTTTCACAAAGAATTGAACTCGTTCGCACCAATTTGCAATTCTCGGTCAGACCGAGAATCACATGTGCAATGGCTTTAGCTAAATCGGTGGAACCGATTTCAACAACTCGGTTGGTCCGAGATGAAACCTAACCCTAAATTTTCAATCCACAACCAAACTACAGAGTGATTTCGCTGGATAGAGTGATCTCAATCGTGGCAAGATACATGGAAAAACAATGTGCTAGGAATCGGAGTGAGATTAGCACAAGGATCAAGTCCATACCCTAAGTGCGGCGATGGACCTGCTACGGCGGCAACGGCGGAGACGATTTCCGTTGACGGCGGCGGAGACCAGCGGCGGGAGGCAGCTGGCGATGACGAGAATGATCCGAAGACCTAGGAAGCAGAGCAGGCTGAGCGCGGGCGAAGGGGTTCGGAGAATTTTTCCAAATTTTGGCTCGGGGATATATATATAGCCTGACCCTGTCGGTGTGACCGAGTGGAACAACTCGGTGGCACCGAGATGCATAACTGCAAGCAGTTACTGCAACTTAGTGTGACCGAAATGTTCAAATCGATTGCACCGAGATTGAAAACCTAGATCAACTTAGTGATCTCGGTATGACCGAAATGGATGAATCGGTCAGACTGAAACGCACAAAGAAGTTTTGGAAGTTTAAGTCTATGACGAATCAGGGACTCCGAGTGCTCCTCACACGGAGTGGTTCGAATCTGACTTGACCAAACTTTGTGATGTAGCATGAATAGAGTTTGAGATGAGAAAAGCATAGATAGCTTGAGAAGGTTCTTAGGAATTCTTGTCCATCCACTTGGCAAAAGGAACCAAACAATCAAAACAACAAGTGGATGTCCTCGAATGAGTAAATTATGCAACCAACATGCTCACTCAATAAAATGGCAATTGAAATATGTGGCAAAGCATGCACAACCAATTCTAGCATCTATCAAGCAATTGGCGATGACTAGGTCATCTATATATGAGTATATTGACTTAGGAGTCAAATGAGAACATTTGATCATAGGTCATACTCATTGTTTAAGCACAAGTGGGGTTACCACTTTTACATAAAGCATTGTTGTGTTCACACCATTAGAGTTGCTTTCACTCAATTCCTAGAGTAAAGCTCCCCCTAGATGTGAGATCCCACCTAAGAGGGATGAACTAACCTTAGGTTTTGTCGATGATGACTTAATGTAGGTGTTGAAGATCTGGATGCTCAATGTTGATGTAGATCATTTGGAGCAATCCTTTGGAGTGAGTTGCACATTCAATACCTACACGAGTTAGTCCCACAAGGAACAAACAAGGATATCCATAGACATAGAGTGATGCACACAAAAGATGATGTCTATGAAAGCATTAGGTTACCTTGTCCCTTGTCTTACCAACAAGAGGGTTTGTGACTCCTTGAACTAGTGCAAGATGTGGAAGTTGATTGCACTTGTTCTTGCCAAAATGATAAGAGTGAAGTATGTTGGCGGAGTCACCCTCAAGAACTCTCTAGTTTTTCTTCTTCGGGATCCATATCATCTTGATGGGAATCCTTGGAGTTTTAGTCATACTTGATGAAGTAGAACTTGATGTAGTCTTGGGAACCCACTTGACCAAGGCCTTAGGAGCTTCTTCAAATGCATTAATCTCCTCTTGAAGCTTATCCTTGCCTTTTTGCTTGTGGTCTTGTGGTGGAAGATCATCTTGAGCTTGTGTCCCTTTGAAGGAAGTAGGATCATACTTCTTTTGTTGAGGAACAAACTTCGTCTTGGGGTATTGATCTTCTTCCCACTCAACTCCATTGGCATTGAACTTTCGTTCAAAACCAACACCTTGGTTCTTCCGGTGCCTTCCTTGCTTGCGTACAATTTCCTCGAATTGCTTACTCCCGGCAAGGCTCTTGTAAACACCTTTCTCTATAATTCCCTTCAATAAGCCATTTTCTTGCTCAAGTGTAACTTGGCTAAGAGAATCATTAGTGGAATCAAGAGAACTACTAGAAGCAACAACATTGGATTTAGCATGATTCTTGTTACTACTAGAGGGAGAATCTTTCTTGTTCTTGTTACTAGACTTGACTTGAGGCATGTAAGTGGATAAGAGTAAACGCTTAGCAATGTAAGAAGAACTTTTCTTGTGAAGATCATCATTGATTGCCTTTAAGAACTCATGCTCTTGCTCAAGGTTGAGCTTTTCAAAACGTAATTTCTCATGATTCCTTAAAAGTTCTCGATGATCTCCTAAGATAGTTTCATGAGCTAACTTAAGAGTGTTTAGTTCTTTAGTTAGAAACTCAATCTTCTCCTTATCATTCTCATTCGTTTTATCTTGATCAGCATGATTAATTGACGTTTCATCATAGTATTCATCACTAGAGTTGTCAACAAGTAAATCATCACCACCTAACAAGTTATCTTCTTCATTATTGAAATCAACATACTCGGGGTGTGATACCTTTGGGACTTTAGCCATGAAGCATCTTCCAAGTCCTTCATTTGGTGAATCAAATATGTCATAGGAGTTGGTTGACACAAGTGCTAGACCGGCAACACCTTCATCTTGAGTATATTCAGAGTCGGAGTGATAGCTTCTCTCGGAGTGATTGTCGGAGCCGGAGCCAGATACCCATTCACCAACATGAGCTTGATGTCTTCGTTTTGTGTAGCTCCTTGATGACTTGTCCTTCCTTTCCGAATCCTTGCTTCTCCGGGATGTTCTTCATTCATAATGATCATCTCTACTCCTTCTCTCTCTTGATGGTGATTCTTCTCTTCTACTTCTTTTTAGAGAATCTTCTCTTCTCTTGTAGGGTGCCGTACACTCATTGGAATAGTGTCCGGGTCTTCCACAATTGTAGCAATTTCGCTCTTGACTAGAAGATCTTTTGTCATTGTAGGACCTTGACTTGGAACTTCTCTCTTTGCTTCTACTCTTGTAGAACTTGTTGAAGTTCTTCACCATTAGGCTCAATTCTTCATTGAAGGTTTGTTTCTCACTTGATGATGTGGGAGCTTCACATGAGGCTTTGTAAGCACCACTTGACTTGTTATGGAGCTCCTCCTTATCCTTGAGTGACATCTCATGAGCATGACTTCCGTTGGCTTGAGATCTTTGTAATTGGGCATCATTTGGATCAATGTGCATACGGTATCATATTTTCCATCCAAAGCTCTTAGGATCTTCTTAATGATGAATTTGTCGGTCATCTCTTCACTTCCTAAGTCGGCGATCTCATTTGTGATAAGAGCAAGCCTAGAGTACATTTCAGCGACACCTTCACCATCCCTCATTTTTGAACTTGTCAAGCTGACTTTGAAGCACATCCAACTTGGATTCTTTGACGAAGTCTGTACCTTCATGCATATCAATCAAAGTATCCCAAATTTCCTTTGCATTCTCAAGACGGCTGATTTTGTTGAATTCTTCGGGGCACAATCCGTTGAAGAGGATATCACAAGCTTGAGCATTGTATTGCAGCATCTTCAACTCTTCTGCGGTAGCTTCACGGTTCGGTTATCTCCCATCAAAGAATTCACCTTGCAAGCCAATACACACAATAGCCCACACGGCGGGGTTATGTCCAAAAATATGCATTTTCATCTTATGCTTCCAATTAGCAAAATTAGTACCATCAAAGTAAGGACCTCTACGGTGGTAATTTCCCTTGCTAGATGCCATTCTCTCCTAGGTTGTGAAACCAAGGCTATGACTACCAAAAGCTATGGGAATCAAAGAAAATGGAGACCAAAGCTCTGATACCACTTGTAGGATCGAAAGTATGTCTAGAGGAGGGATGATTAGACTACTTGACCAAATAAAACTTATCCTTTTCCCAATTTTAGTTCTTTGCAGATTTTAGCAACTTTGAACAAGACAAGAAATCTTAACACAATTCAAGCAAGAGCAAAGAGTATATGAGCAGCGGAAAGTAAAGCATGCAACTTACAAGAATGTAAAGGGAAGGGTTTGGAGGATTCAAACGCAATAGGAGACATGGATGTTTTTGTCGTGGTTCCGATAGGTGGTGCTATCGTACATCCACGTTGATGGAGACTTCAACCCACGAAGGGTAACGGTTGCGCGAGACCATGGAGGGCTCCACCCACGAAGGGTCCACAAAGAAGCAACCTTGTCTATCCCACCATGGCCGTCGCCCACAAAGGACTTGCCTCACTAAGGTAGATCTTCACGAAGTAGGCGATCTCCTTGCCCTTACAAACTCCTTGGTTCAACTCCATAATCTTGTCGGAGGCTCCCAAGTGACACCTAGCCAATCTAGCAGACACCACTCTCCAAGAAGTAACAAATGGTGTGTTGATGATGAACTCCTTGCTCTTGTGCTTCAAATTATAGTCTCCCCAACACTCAACTCTCTCTCACAGGATATGGATTTGGTGGAAAGAAGATTTGAGTGGAAAGCAACTTGGGAAGGCTAGAGATCAAGATTCATATGGTAAGAATGGAATATCTTGGCCTCAACACAAGTGTAGGTGGTTCTCTCTCAGAAAAGGTAAGTTGGAAGTGTAGGTTCGTTCTGATGGCTCTCTCCACGAATGAAGAGGACGTGGAGGGGTATTTATAGCCTCCACACAAAATCTAACCATTAGACACAACTTGCCAATCTTGGTGGGACCAAATTGATAAACTTGGTCGGACCGATTCAGAAAATCTAGTGACCGTTAGGATTTTTGGTGGGACCGACATGCAACTCGGTAGGACCGATATGGTTAGGGTTAGGGCATAACGTAATCTCAGTGAGACCGATTACACAAGCTCGGTGAGACCGATTTTGGTAATAAGCTAACCAGAGAGTTGGCCAGGTAAACTCGGTGGGACCGATTCGCTCATTTCGGTGAGACCGAAATGTTACGAAAGGGAAACAGAGAGTTTACATTGCAATCTCGGTGGGACCGATCGCTCATCTCGGTGGGACCGAAACGTTACGAAGGGAAATAGAGATATTACAATCCCATCTCGGTGAGACCGAGATCCCTATCGGTGAGACCGATTTGCCTAGGGTTTGTGGTAGCGGCTATGACATCTGAACTCGGTGGCGCCGGATAGAAAGAATCGGTGGGGCCAAGTTTGACTTCTGTTTTTGGTCATATATGGATGTGATAAAGTATTTGAGGGCTTTGGAGCATATCACTGAGCATTTTGAGTAGGAGCCTCATTAAGCAACACCTCATCCCTCCTTGATAGTATTGGCTTTTCCTATAGACTCAATGTGATCTTGGATCACTAAAATAGAAAATGTAGAATCTTGAGCTTTGAGCTTGAGCCAATCCGTTTGTCCTTAGCATTTTGAGGGGTCCACTTTTCTCAACCATGCCATGCCAATCATTGGGCTTTCCTCAAATATTAATCTTGAAATAGCATTAGCTCAATGAGCTATATGTTGTTAGGAATTACCAAAACCACCTAGGTATAGTAGCGCTTTCAATCACGTCTATGTTAAGTAGACCGAACGATTCTGCATCTACAACTATTACTACACACAATGAACGACTCCTGCCTACATCTAGAGTATTAAGTTCATAAGAGCAGAGTAACGCATTAAGTAAGATGACATGATGTAGCGGGATTAACTCAAGCAATATGATGAAAACCCCATCTTTTTATCCTCAATGGAAACAATATAATACGTGCCTTGCTTCCCCTACTGTCACTGGGAAAGGACACCGCAAGATTGAACCCAAAGCTAAGCACTTCTCCCATTGCAAGAAAAACCAATCTAGTTGGCCAAACCAAATCGATAGTTCGAAGAGACTTGCAAAGATATCAAATCATGCATATAAGAATTCAGAGGATATTCAAATAATATTCATAGATAAGCTGATCATAAATCCACAATTCCTTAGATCTTGGCAAACACACCGCAAAAGAGTATTACATCAAATAGATCTCCAAGAACATCAAGGAGAACATGGTATTGAGAATCAAAAAGAGAGAAGAAGCCATCTAGCTACTAGCTATGGACTCATAGGTCTGTGGGAAACTACTCACGCTTCATCGGAGAGGCAATAGTATTGATGTAGAAGCCCTCCACGACCGAACCCCCCTCCGCCAGGATACCGGAAATGGCCCCAAGATGGGATCTCATGGGTATAGAAGGTTGCGGCGGTGGAAAAGTGGTTTCGTGGCTCCCATGGAAGTTTTCAGGGTATATGAGTATATATAGGAGGAAGATCTAGGTTAGGAAGTCATCAAGGGGCCCACAAGGTTGGGGGCACGCCCTCCACCCTTGTGGCCGCCTCGTGGCTCTTCTGACTTGCACTCCAAGTCTCCTGGGTGTCTTCTGGTCCAAGAAAAATCATCGCAAAAGTTTTATTCCGTTTGGACTCCGTTTGGTATTCCTTTTCTACGAAACTCTAAAACAAGGAAAAACAAAAACTAGCACTCGGCTCTAAGTTAATAGGTTAGTCCCAAAAATCATATAAAATAGCATATTAATGCATATAAAACATCCTAAACAGATATTTTAATAGCATGGAACAATATAAAATTATAGATATGTTGGAGACGTATAATGTACCTTGCCATGAGTTTGGCAAGGGGGTACGATAGTGATCCAGGTGTAGATCACCGAACATCGGTGAAAATCCTTAGTTACCTTAAAGAGGACTAAGGAAATGTTTCTCGGATATGGAGGTGATAAAGAGTTCGTCGTAAAGAGTTACGTCGAGCAAGCTTTGAAAATGATCTAGATGACTCTAAGTCTCAATCCAGATACGTATTGAACGTGGGAGCAATTAGCTACAGTAGCTCCATGCAGAGCCTTGTAGACATAGAAATTTGCAAAATACATACGGATCTGAATGTGGCAGACCCGTTGACTAAACTTCTCTCACAAGAAAAACATGATCACACCTTAGTACTCTTTGGGTATTAATCAAACAGCGATGTGAACTAGACTATTGACTCTAGTAAACCCTTTGGGTGTTGGTCACATGGCGATTCGAACTATGGGTGTTAATCACATAAAGATGTGAACTATTGGTGTTAGATCACATGGCGATGTGAACTAGATTATTAACTCTAGTGCAAGTGGGAGAATGAAGGAAATATGCCCTAGAGGCAATAATAAAGTTGTTATTTTATATTTCCTTATATCATGATAAATGTTTATTATACATGCTAAAATTGTATTAACTAGAAACTTGATACATGTGTGAATACATACAAAACACTGTGTCCCTAGTAAGCATCTACTAGACTAGCTCGTTAGTCAAAGATGGTTAGTTTCCTAACCAAAGACATGTGTTGTCATTTGATGAATGGGGTCACATCATTAGGAGAATGATGTGATGGACAAGACCCATTCGTTAGGTTAGCATGTTGATCGTTTAGTTTTATGATATTGATTTCTTCATGACAAATACATATTCCTTCGACTATGAGATTACATAACTCCCAGATACCGGAGGAATACCTTGTGTTCTATCAAACGTCATAACATAACTGGGTGGTTATAAAGATGCTCTACAGGTATCTTCAAATGTGTTCGTTGGGTTGGCATAGATCAAGATTAGGATTTGACACTCCGAGTATCAGAGAGGTATCTCTGGCCCTCTCGGTAATGCACATGATAATATGCCTTGCAAGCAATGTGACTAATGAGTTAGTTGTGGGATGATGCATTACAGAACGAGTAAAGAGACTTGCCGGTAATGAGATTGAACTAGGTATGGAGATACAGACGATCGAATCTCGGGCAAGTAACATACTGATGACAAAGGGAATAACGTATGTTGTCATTACGGTACGATCGATTAAGATCTTCATAGAATATATGGGAACCAATATGAGCATCCAGGTTCCGCTGTTGGTTATTGACCGAAGAGGTGTCTCGGTCATCTCTACATACTTCTCGAACTTAACATTCGATGATGATTTTGTATTATATGAGTTATGTGATTTGGTGACCGAATGTTGTTTGGAGTCCCGGATGAGATCACGGACATGACGAGGAGTCTCAAAATGGTCGAGAGGTAAATATTCATACATAGGGCGATAGTATCTGGACACTGGAAGTGTTCCGAGGGTACCGGGTACATATCGGGTCACTGGAAGGGGCTCCAGGCAACCCCCGGCAAGCTATATGGGCCTAATGGGCCAAGAGAGGGACATACCAGCCCCAAAATGGGCTAGTGCGCCCCTATTGGCCGAATAGGAGGAGAAGGAAAGGAAGGAAAGGGGAGGATTCGACCTCCTCCTTTCCTCCCCCTCCCCCTCTCTTTCCTTACCCCTCCGATGGATATGGAAGGGGGGAGGCCGACTTGGAGGAGGCGCCCAAGTAGGATTACTCCTACTTGGGGCGCCCCTTGTAGCCCCTCTCCCTCTCCCACCTATATATATGAGGGGTTGGGCACCGCTAGAACACAGAACATTGATTCTTAGCCGTGTGCAGCGCCCCCTCCACAGTTTATGCCTCTGGTCATATTGTCGTTGAGGGAGTCCTGAATTAGGGGTCTCCGGACAGCCGGACTATATCCTTTGGCCAGACTGTTGGACTATGAACATACAAGATTGAAGACTTCGTCCCGTGTCCGGATGGGACTCTACTTGGCGTGGAAGGCAAGCTGGGCAATACGGATATGTATATCTCCTCCTTTGTAACCGACCTTGTGTAACCCTAGCCCCCTCCGGTGTCTATATAAACCGGAGGGTTTTAGTCCGTAGGACAACATACAATCATACCATAGGCTAGGTTCTAGGGTTTAGCATCTCTGATCTTGTGGTAGATCAACTCTTGTAATACTCATATCATCAAGAACAATCAAGCAGGACGTAGGGTATTACCTCCATCAAGAGGGCCTGAACCTGGGTAAACATCATGTCCCCTGCCTCCTGTTACCATCTGCCTTAGACGCACAGTTCAGGACCCCCTACCCGAGATCCACCGGTTTTGACACCGACATTGGTGCTTTCATTGAGAGTTCCACTGTGTCGTCACCATAAGGCTTGATGGCTCCTTCGATCATCACTAGCGATGCGGTCCAGGGTGAGGCTTTCCTCCCCGGACAGATCTTCGTATTCGGCGGCTTCACACTGCGGGCCAATTCGCTTGGCCATCTGGAGCAGATCGAAAGCTACGCCCCTGGCCATCAGGTCAGATTTGGAAACTTGAACTACACGGCCGACATCCACGGAGACTTGATCTTCGATGGATTCGGGCCCATGTCGGACGCGCCGTACTGTCGTGACGAGCATGACGTAATTCTGCCGTCAGACAGTGTTCGGGAGATCACATCCGCAACTAGTCCGTCCTTCAATCCGGAGCAAGTCGCGCCATCCGAGAGCAGAGGGATGTACCGCGCCATGGAGGCCACACTCTCAGTGGAGATAGAGCCGGATACTGACTTCACCCCTCATGAGAGTCATGTCGCCGAACCACTGGATTTATCCCCGGCCACGGACTCCGAGCCGCCTACATCCGTGCCTGTCGAACCCGACGGGGCGCCGATCATGGAGTTCACCTCCGCGGATATCTTTCAGCACTCACCTTTCGGAGATGTGCTAAATTCATTCAGGTCTCTCTCCCTGTCAGGGGAACCTTGGCCGAACTATGTCTGGCTCGAATGGGATGCGGATGATGAAGAAATTCGCTGCCCACCCACCACCCACTTAATAGCCACTGTCGACGACTTAACCGACATGCTTGACTTCGACTCCGAAGACTTCAACGGTATGGACGACGAAGCCGGAGACGAACAGGAACCACCGCCCTCGGGGCACTGGACCGCCACCTCATCATATAATATATACATGGTGGACACCCCCAAAGAAGCGAATGGTGATGAGACAGCGAAGATGACCCCTCCAAGAAGCAATCCAAGCGCCGACGTCAGCGGCACCGCTCTAAGTCTCGCCATAGCAAAAACAGCGATAATAATAGTCCACGCGACCCTGGAAGAGACGACAACTACACCACCCCGGTGGCAGAACACGATCAAGATGCAGACTTCAAACATAGTACGGATCCGACGTCCAAACACGATGACACCAAAGATAAGCCTCATCAATCCCCGTCTAGGGAAGAAAACAGTCCGGACGAAGATGCACGCATCATCCCGGAAACACACTTGGAGCAAGAGAACCTCCGCAGAAGGCTTATTGCCACAGCGAGAAGCCTGAAGAAACAGAAGCAAAGGCTCAAGGTCGCACAAGATACGCTCAACAGCAAGTGGAATAAAGTAACAAAGTATGGTGGAAGTTACCATCCAAATAGCTATCCAAAGCGCAAGCTATTACCGGAATTCGACGATGAGGCCTTAGAGCCCACACAGCCAAAAAGTGATACGGCCAACCGGCCGGATCCACCACCCTATGAACGCGATAGAGCGACTAATAAAATCACGCATAAGTCAGCACACGATCTACGTGAAAACTTGCGTCAAAAATCCGGTGCGACCAGATCTATCTATGGATCTAGGAAGCACGCTACGGTACACAACCAGCACTGAATACTATAACCATCCGAACACCATGGCGCATCCCAACACAGGGGTGCCGCATACCCCTTATGTTTCACTGATGAGGTGCTGGATCACGAATTCCCAGAGGGATTCAAACCGGTGAACATAGAGGCGTACAACGGAACCACAGACCCTGGAGTCTGGATAGAGGACTTCATCCTCCATATTCATATGGCTCGTGGAGACGATCTCCATGCCATTAAATACTTGCCCCTCAAGCTTAAAGGTCCAGCTAGGCACTGGCTGAAAAGCCTCCCTGAAAACTCAATTGGAAGTTGGGAGGAGCTTGAGGACGCTCTCTGGGCCAATTTTCAAGGGAATTATGTCCGACCTCCGGATGCAGACAATTTAAGTCGTATAATCCAACAGTCCGGAGAGTCCAGCCGAAAGCTTTGGAACAGGTTCCTCACCAAGAAGAACCAAATTGCCGACTGTCCGGATGCCGAAGCCTTAGTAGCTTTTAAACACAGCGCCCGAGACGAATGGCTCACCAGACACCTCGGTCAAGAAAAACCGAGAACAATGGCAGCCCTAACAAGACTCATGACCCGCTTTTGTGCGGGTGAGGACAGCTGGTTGGCCCGTACCAGCACCAGCGACCCAAGCACATCCGAAGTCAGGGATGGTAATGGTAAACCAAGATGCAACAAAAACAAGCGTCGAAATAAAGAAGGTAGCCCAGATAACACGGCGGTAAACGCCGGATTCAGGGGCTCCCGACCAGGTCAGCGGAAAAAGCCTTTCAAAGGCGGCAGAGAAGGACAATCCGGCCTAAACAAAATTCTTGACAAACTCTGTCAGATTCATGGCACCCCAGAGAAACCTGCAAATCATACCCACAGAGAATGTTGGGTCTTCAAGCAGGCCGGTAAGCTAAACGCCGAACACAAAGGGGAAGAGACACCAAGTGAAGACGAGGATGAACCTCGCCAGCAAAGCACCGAAGGACAGAAAAAGTTCCCACCAGAGGTTAAAACAGTAAACGTGATCCACGTGACAAAGAGGAGAAGCAATCACGCACTCCGATGCACATGCGCCATAGAGCCCGTCACCCCTAGGTCCAACCCCTGGTTGGCCTGCCCGATCACTTTTGATCGTAGGGATCACGATACACATATCCGGTGCGAAGGACTGATGGCCTTGGTGTTAGACCCAATAATAAATGGGTACCATTTCACAAGGGTCCTCATGGACGGCGGGAGTGATCTAAATCTGATATATCAGGACACAGTCCGCAAGATGGGGATAGACCCGACACAAATAAGCCACATTAATAGTACCTTCAAGGGAGTAATACCAGGCCAAGAGGCCCACTGCACGGGCTCTCTACTACTAGAGGTGGTATTCGGTTCTCCCAATAACTTCTGAAGTGAAACGTTAACTTTTCACATCGCTCCATTCCGGAGTGATTTTCAAGCACTACTCGGAAGGGCGGCTTTCGCTTGTTTTAACGCAATACCGCATTATGCTTTTCTCAAGCTCAAGATGCCCGGTCCACGAGGCGTCATCACAGTTAGCGGAAATAACAACCGTTCTTTACGTACGGAAGAGGACGCGGCGGCTCTAACAGCCGCACACTAGACGGCCTCACCAACCAGAAAAAGGCAGGTCGTCAAGACCACGGACATGGTTAGACGAGTCCGGCGTTCCATCACACATGCATGAGATTGGTTTTCGAACCCTCATAAAATGATACCAGGGGCTTCCCGCGTGTAATCAAGGCTAGCCCGGCTCAACTAGGCTTCTCTAGAATTTTGATAATTCATTCTTCTTTTTGGCATGGCAACTTTCACCTAAGTTCTTTCCTTTTGCAGATGGCAATCGTGCTACACCCGTCCAGGACATGGCACAACGGAGACACAGGCGCAGACGTGCAACAGGGACCCGCCCAAAGGTTTCTTTTTAGATTAAGACCCTGCGTAAACTTTTTTTACTGTCTCTTGTTGCTCACATCCTCCGGATACTCCACACAACTGAGAAGGATGCCGGCGTTATTGACATGTGGCCACGCCAAGATTTTGCACGTACCTGGACACATGGGGTTTCTTATAAAGGGCATTGTTTAGCCCGGTATATGTTATAAAGACCAAACACCTTAGGGAGTGTTCGGCATCGCGAGTTTGGCCCTATATGCATCGGCTCCGAATCATGTCTTTGGTAAAATGTTGGGTTTGCCTGGCTCCCACGTTTTGGTACTTTATGTTCCGTTATATCGGCTAAGGTAGCACTGGGAGAACTACTGCGATTGTGCCCTGGTTCATCCGGATGAGCACCTCAGTAGAGAAAGCCGAAAACTGACTGTCATGATATAGCGAGGAACTAGTCAACCACTCGATGACTGATCAGAATCTTCAGGATTCCTCCGCATTAACGAAGGGCCGCTTCCCGGTCATGTACATACGCGCCCCGCATTCGGACGAGCGCAGAAGTACCAGGGGCTATATAGTAGCCCCACTGTCAAACTCCTATGGCTAAGTGAAAGTGTTAAAGCAATATAGTCTGATTGCCTCGTTCGCTACACTATCACCTCCTTAACGGACCAAGAAGTTGGATCAAGTGTGGATATGCATCTTTTGCGAACACCCCCGCATTATATGCGTGGGGGCGGAAGCCGACGACTGCAAACTTTCAGGTTATATACATATATACATAAATGGCCGCACAGGAGGCATCATAGTACTTTCGGGCAAAAGTATAAATACAGCCTTGATTAATTCAGAAAAACATTGTTTGTACAATGGGACTACATGTCACTGGAAAATAATATTCTTCGAGCACTGAGCCTCGATCGAACGAGCGCCTTCAAGGACTTCTTCAAAGTAGTTCTCGGCAGCCACTCGGCCTATGGACGAACCCTGTGCCGCAACAGTGGTGGCCTCCATCTCTGCCCAGTATGTTTTGACACGGGCAAGGGCCATCCGCACACCATCTATGCACGCCGATCTCTTTACAGCATCGATGCGTGGCACAACACCAAGGAATTGTTGCACTAAGCTAAAGTAGCTATTCGGCCTTGGCCCTCCCAGCCACAGGTGATCCACAACGGACCTCATGGCTAGTCCGGACAACCTATGGAGCTCGGCCCACCCGGCCAATCGCTCATTCAACAGCAGCGGACGGACTGGAGCGTGAAACTGTGACCAGAACAACTTTTCCACTTCGGGACCTTTCTGATCCTTGAAGTACTCGGCCGCATCAGCGGCACTTGCAGCCAAATCCATGTACGCGTCCGCAGAACTCCATAGCCGGTCCAGAGGAGCATAATTCGGATCTCCAAACTTAGTCCACAACAAGAAGGGCTTCCCAGACATGATATCTGTAGCTTGATTCAGATCCTATTTCGTCGCTCTAATTTCGGAGCGGGCTTCCTTGGCAGCCACCCGGGCCTTCTCCAGGTCCGTCGCCTTCTCCCAGTTTTCTTCTTCAAGAAGCTGGTAACGGTCAGCAGCATCTTTTAACTCTATAGCCATCTTGGCTATTTTTTCCTTGCTCTCGCAATGCGCGGCCTGTTCGGCCCTTAACTCCTCGGCTGCCTTTAAAGCGGCCGCATTGCTACTCCTTGCTTGCTCCTTGGCTCGGGCAAGTTCCGCCCGAAGGGTCTCCACAGTGGCAGCTCCATCTGCCGTCACAACATATTAAAGATACTGGCATCATGCTGCTCTTATTATGTGACAATCACCAGAAAAAACACTCACCCTGTGCCTCGTCAAGCCGCTTGTTGACAAGCACGATGTCGGCATCTGCCGCATCCAGTTGCCGCTTTAGTTCGGCAAACCCATCAGTCCGGCTAGCAACTGGAGCTTCAACCACCAGCACATAAAGGCGGTCTGGTTATTACCTGGGACTGTGATCCTCTGTTTTCCGCCGTTCTCGACGACAACCAGTGTCTCAGGGTGTAACACCCCGTATGTAACCTGCCAAATTTGTATTCCAACTCTTTCCTTTTTCGGCACTAAGTTATGTTATTTCCTCGTTGTCGAGTTTTTGTCTTCATGTGCTTTTGTCTTTGTCTTGCATCTCATATCATGTCATCATGTGCATTGCATTTGCATACATGTTCATCTCATGCATCCGAGCATTTTCCCCGTTGTCCGTTTTGCATTCCGGTGCTCCTATGTCCTCCAGTGGCCCTTTCTACCTCTTTTCGTGTGCGGGTATTAAAACATCCTCGGATTGGACCGAGACTTGCCAAGCGGTCTTGGTTTACTGCCGATAGACCGCCTGTCAAGTTTCGTGCCATTTGGACTTCGTTTGATACTCCAACGGTTAACCGACGGACCGAAAAGGCCTCATGTGTGTTGCAGCCCAACACCCCTCCAAAGTGGCCCAAAACCCACCTAAACCCCCTCCATCATCTAGGTCCTTCGATCACGATCGCCTGGCCGAAAACCATGCTCAATTTGGAGCCCCCTAGCTCCTCCTACCTATAAAACAGTCTCTTCCCCGAAAATCCCGGGTCATTCGCACCCTAACCCTAGCTCCCCGCACATCCGCCGCGCCGGGCACGTCCGGTCCGACCGGATGAAGCAGCCGCTGCCGCCCCACGCCAATAGCGCGCCGCCACGTGGCACCGGCCGCTCCCTCCGCCGCCAGCCCGCCGAAGCCCGTGGGAAGCCCTCGGGCCCATCTCCGTCGACCCCGCGCACGAGGCGCCCGGGCCTCACCGCACCGCCCGGGTCTCTCTTCCGCGCCGCCGCCCGCCGCATCGACGTCGCCGGCCGCCGCCTCGCCGTCCCATCGCTCCGACGATGCCCCGCCGTACTGCATCCGCCCGAAGCCTCCGCCGCCTCCGCCGTCGTCGCCGGCGCCGCCCAAGCCCAATCCGGCGACCGCGCAGGCGATCTCCTCCGGCCGATCCGGCAAGTCCCCCTCGCGTCGGCGAGATTCTTCTACTCAGGCGACCCCGCGCGGCACTGTTCCGGCAACCTCGATCCGTGTGCTGCTACAGTACCCCGATCTGGATCTGGATCTCGGGTTGACTTTTACCCTAACCCTAGTTTTTATGCATTTTTCTTCATGGCATAAATCTGCATCCGTGCCTCCATTTTGGACATGTAGCATATCAAAATATTCGTCTCGACGAGTAATTCATTCCATCTCATTGCATCATGTTCATTTGAGCTCATCTTGATGCCCTAAATGCTGTTGGAAGAGTGCTAGTTTCTGTTAGTCTCAGTTTATTATCAGCAATTGGACATTTATCATGTTTGCCATGATTAATGTGTGCCTCCTATGAACTTGAGCCCTACACGAGTTTTGAAGTATGCCAAGCCATCTTTACAGGGGTGTATGCCATTTATTTTTGTGATCTCTGTGGTGACTAGCACAAGCATGCAAAGTATCTCTCTCAATGTTGCTGATTTCAGGGACTTAGAAATATTCTAAGTCATTGCCCTGATAATATTTTTATGCCATGTATTCATGTTGCTATCGAGTGATCCGTGTCTCTTTTGAGCATGATCAGTAAGGATGTTTTGTAGATATTGTGGTGCTCTATCCATCAATGTCTTTGTTTGCATTTATGGAGCACCCTAGCTTGAGTCAATCGAGCTCTACTTTTGCTATAAAATGTTCCTGGCAGAATGTTTACATGTTAAGCATTTTTGCCGAGCTTGTTGTAGTTGATCCGGGCATGCTATGTTGTTGTTCTTGCCATGTTTAGCTTCTATGCCATGTCTACTTGCTGGGTGTATGCTTAGTTTATCATGCAATGCCTTGTGGTGAGTGCATCGAGCTCGTAAACATGCCTACTTAATATATATTTTGCCATGTCCTGAAATTTCACCAAGTCTGAATCTGTTAACGGTAATTGCTATGTTCACATGGTTGCCATTGTATTTTCTGATCCCTTTTGGCTTATGGTCAGTAAGGGACTTTTGTTGCATGCTTTGAGTAGCTTCATGCCATGCCTTGCTTTGCCATGATATATTCCTGTAGCATGATGTTATCGTGCTCTAAACATTGCATCCTGATGTTAAATTCCTGGCATGTTGTTATTTTCACCAAGTTTGTAACCTGTAATCTTTTGGACTTTTGCCATGCTTGTTTGAGCCTGCTATTGAGTGAATTAGCCATAGCTCAGTTTTCATATTTTATCAAGCGTCTAGAGTGGATCCCTGCCATGTATTTCGTTGCTATGTTAGAGTGCTGTAGCATGTTGTTCTTGATGCATTTAGATGGCCCCGTGCTGTTAATCGCAGATCGGTACCATATTTGTTTTGCTTGCCATTTGCAAACCATGCATCCGATTCCGGTGATCTTTATATCGATTTCAACCGAAATCAACTCCTCTTTCTAGTGGAACTCTTGGTTTTCCAAGTTGAGGACAGGTTCAATCTTTCCTTTCCAAATCATGCATATGCATCGCATACCGCATCCCGCATATCAAGACATGTTTAGCATCATGTTGTTTGTGCATTGCACGTGGTTGATTGTGTCTCCCTTTGCTTGTTGTTCTTGCTTGGGTAGAGCTGGGAGACAAGTACGTTATTGAGGAGCCCGTTGAGTACGTTTACGAGGATCAAGCTAACATCAACTCGGAGAACTTTGCAGGCAAGATGACCATACCCTCGAAATCACTTCTATCTTTGCTTGCTAGATGCTCGCTCTTTTGCTATGCCTATGCTACGACACCTACCACTTGCCTATCATGCCTCCCATATTGCCATGTCAAATCTCTAACCCACCTTGTCCTAGCAAACCGTTGTTTGGCTATGTTACCACTTTGCTCAGCCCCTCTTATAGCGTTGTTAGTTGCACGTGAAGATTGGAGTTTGTTCCTTGTTGGAACATGTTTATTGTTGTGATATCATATTATTATCTTGTCTATTTTAATGCACCTATATACTTGGTAAAGGGTGGAAGGCTCGGCCTTATACCTGATGTTTTGTTCCACTCTTGCCGCCCTAGTTTCCGTCATACCCGTGTTATGTTCCTTGATTTTGTGTTCCTTACACGATTGGGTTATAATGGGAACCCCTTGATAGTTCGCCTTGAATAAAACTCCTCCAGCATGGCCCATCATTGGTTTTACCATTCTCCACCTAGCCTTTTCCCTTGGGTTTCACGGACTCAAGGGTCATCTTTATTTTAAACCCCCGGGCCGGTGCTCCTCTGAGTGTTGGTCCAAACTGAGCTGCCTGCGGGGCCACCTCGGGGAAACTTGAGTGTTGGTTTTACTCGTAGCTAGTCGCATCCGTTGTGCCCTGAGAACGAGATATGTGCAGCTTGTCGGCACATTCGGGTGGCTTTGCTAGTTTAGTTTTACCATTGTCGAGATGTCTTGTAACCGGGATTCCAAGTCTAATCGGATTGTCTTGAGAGAAGGAATATCCTTCGTTGACCATGAGAGCTTGTGATGGGATAAGTTGGGACACCCCTGCAGGGATTTGAACTTTCGAAAGCCGTGCCCACGGTTATGGGCAGATGGGAATTTGTTAATGTCCGGTTGTAGATAACTTGAAATTTAACTTAATTAAAATGAATCAACATAGTGTGTGGCCGTGATGGTCTCTTTTCGGCGGAGTCTGAGAAGAGAACACGGTCTCAAGTTATGCTTGAATGTAGGTTGTTCTAGGATCACTTCTTGATCATAGTTTCTCGACCGTGACTTTGCCTTCTCTTCTCGCTCTCATTTGCATTTCTTAGCCACCATATATGCTAGTGCTTGCTGCAGCTCCACCTCAAACCTTTTACCCTTCCTATAAGCTTAAATAGTCTTGATTGCGAGGGTGTGAGATTGTTGAGTCCCCATGACTCACAGATTACTTACAAAACCAGATGCAGGGACCGATGATACCGCTCCAGGAGATTTGACTGAGCTCAAGTGGGAGTTCGATGAGGACTCAAGATGATACTACGTTTCCTTTCCAGACGATCAGTATTGGTGCCCAGTTGGGGCGATCGGGGACTTTGTCGCACTTGGGGTTGTTCTTTATTTTGGTTCCGTAGTCGGACCTTGAGTGTATCTGGATGAATGTAATGATATTTATGCTATTGTGTGACGTGGCGAGTGTAAGCCAACTATGTATCTTTTCCCTTATTCATTTACATGGGTTGTTGTGAAGATTACCTCACTTGCGACATTGCTTACAATGCGGTTATGCCTCTAAGTCTTGCTTTGACACGTGGGAAGTATAGCCGCATCGTGGGCGTTACAAGTTGGTAATCAGAGCCTTCCCCGGCCTTAGGAGCCCCCTGCTTGATCGAATCGCTAGCATTGTTGAGTCTAGAAAAATGTTTCGAGTCATTTAGGATTATATATATCGGAGAGTAGGATTCTTTTTACTCCTCAGTCCCTTCGTCGCTCTGGTGAGGCATCCTGCCGTAGAGTTTTGACTCTTCTCTTCTCAAATTTCTCTAAAAAAAATTTAGGATCACGCGGGTATCTTGGAATCATTCCGATGGTTTTGTGACGAGAACATTGTTCTTGGTGCCTCCTGACATTTAGGGGTTGTGGCAGTGTCCCGGGGAGTTGAGCTCCGAGGTGTTGTCGTCACAATCTTATCGTTGCAATTCTGGAATACTTGAGTTTCACCGACATCGAAAATCTCTTTTATGTAGTTGTTGGTGAGATAACCTCGACGCCACCCAGTACTGGGGCGGGAGTTCGGGAGTATCACCATAACTCGTATAACGGATGCTTTTCGAAGGTTGAGGTAAATGATTTCCGAAGGTTTCTTGGTTATGTGTTGAAGGATGGATACAGCTGGATGTAGGATTTGCTAGCTTTGGGTTAGATATTATGCTTCCCCTGTATCCCCAACACCTGATTGCATAACCGGGAGAACTTCGGGAGTTTCATAGGTGGGAATTCTTGTAGCTCTAGTTTTTCTTCCGCGGATATTTGGTTTGTGATTGGGTAATCCTTACCAAGTATTTGTTCATGTCCGTACCTTGTTGTTTTATTCTTCTACCTCTATCTAAGTGGCTTCTCAATTTATGGAAGTGTGACCATTTCAATTGGATTGCATTCGTTCATTTTGTTCGGATGTTAAGACTATATGTTGCAATTTCGATCCATTTGATTCAGCTTGAATATATGTCTGTCATGATGCTAACGGATGTCACCCTCTTCAGGATGGCTCCTCCAATGCGTTCGAATCCTGATCCGCCACCACCACCTCCACCTCCGGAGGCATGGCAAGCTGTGATGGCCGCTACCAGTGCCAACACGCAGCTGATCATGCAAATTCTGCAAGAGCGCAACCAAGGGAACCAAGGCCATGGCAACAATCAGAATCAGTTTGCTACACTCAACCAGTTCCTCGCTAATCAGCCAAAGACCTTCAGTAACTGTGTCGAGGCAACAAACGCTGATGATTGGCTCATGGATATCAGCAAGCATTTCGAGTGCAGCAACGTCAAGCCTGAGGACTTTGTCAAGTTTGCCTCGTTCCAACTCAAAGACCAAGCTGCAGAGTGGTATCAGCAATACAAAGATTCTAGAGGAGGGCGTGTGATTACCTGAGATGAATTCCGTCAAGACTTCAAAGCTCACCACATTCCTCAGAGTGTTGTTGAGAGCAAGCGTGAGGAATTCCGCAACCTGAAGCAAGGCAGCTTGTCTGTTTACCAGTACAACATCATGTTCCAGAAGCTCGCTCGTTTCGCTAAGCAAGACGTCCCTGACGAGAAGAGCATGATTTATCAGTTCAGAGGTGGCCTCAGAGAAGATCTCCAACTAGCCCTTGTGCTTTTCGAGCCACAGAAGTATGATGAGTTTTACAACATGGCATTGAAACAAGAGACTCCTCAGCTAAAGTAAGATGCTTCCAAGAAGCGAGTCAGAGATGCAACCCCTTCTTCCTCCACTCAAGTAGCAAATAAGCAACAAAAGTATTGGTTGCCTCCTCCTCCTCCGTTCCGTCAGCCTTATCAGCAGAAGAGCAAAGGTGGCAATGGATCTTCCCACCCACCCAACCCAGGCTTTCAGAACAAGACTTCGTCTCATGCTCCAAGATCAAGTGCTCCGTATCACCGTCCGCTTTCAGAGGTCACGTGCAACAAGTGTCAGCAGAAGGGTCACTATGGCAACAAATGCTTCAATCAGAGGCGTCTTCCTCGTCCTCCTCCTGTGAGATCTGCTAGTACTATAGTGGTCAAGCATAATCCCAAGCACGCCAAGGTCAACTTGATGAACGCAGCTCAGGCAGAGGACTCGTCAGATGTGATAATGGGTAACCTTCCTGTTAACGATATTCCTAGAAAAGTTCTTTTTGACTCTGGTGCATCGCATTCTTTCATGTCATTCCCATTTGCATCGGAGCACAACTTTGGCACTAAGGCATTACCTAAAGCATTGCAAGTTGTTTCTCCAGCTAAACATTTGAGTTCTAGCATGATGGTCCCGGATATTTCTATCATGATGGGCGATTTCAAGTTTCTGGCTTCTCCAATGGTCTTTGGTAACTCGGATATTGATCTTATTCTCGGAATGGACTGGCTTTCTAAGCACAAGGCTCAGCTTGATTGTGCTGTCAGACAGATTCAATTGACACATTCGTCTGAGGATGTAATCGTATTTACCGCTCGTGATAATACCATTCGACTGTTTTCTCTCAATGAGAAGGGCGAGCTGGATGCCATCTCTCAGATTCCAGTCGTTTGCGAATATCAAGACGTCTTTCCAGAAGAGCTTCCAAGAATGCCTCCGCACCGGCCAGTTGAATTCGTCATCGATCTTGAGCCTGGCACGGAACATGTTTGCAAATGTCCTTACAAGCTTGGACCTGAAGAGTTGAAGGAGCTGAAGAAGCAACTCGATATCCAAGAGCGTATGGGCCTCATCTGATCAAATTCTTCTCTGTGGGGATGTGGTGTTCTTTTCGTCAAGAAGAAGGATGGAACGGACCGACTTTGTGTCGACTACCGTCCATTGAACAAGAAGACCATAAAGAACAAGTACCCACTTCCCAACATCAACGAGCTGTTTGAACAACTCAAAGGTGCTCAAGTATTCTCCAAGATTGATCTCCGTATGGGCTATCATCAGATTCGCATTCGTGAAGAAGATATCCCCAAGACAGCATTCAGAACAAGTTATGGTTCATATGAATACACTGTCATGTCTTTCGTCCTCGTCAACGCTCCTCCAACTTTCTCTCGCATGATGAACTTCATCTTCAACGCCTACACAAATGACTTCGTCTTGGTCTACCTTGATGACATTTTGGTCTTTTCCAAGAACAAGGAGGATCATGCCAAGCATTTGAGATTAGTGCTGGATAAACTCAAAGAACATCAGTTCTATGCGACGTTTTCAATGTGCGAGTTTTGGCTCGATGAGGTTCTCTATCTTGGGAATATCATCTCCGTCTAGGGCATAGCTATTAATCCTGAGAAGGTGTCTGCAATTGTGAATTGGGAACCACCTCAGAATGTGAAGCAACTCCGCAGCTTCCTTGGGCTCGCAAGCTATTGTCAAAGGTTCGTTGAGAGCTTCTCTAAGATCGCGAAGCCTCTTTCTAACCTCCTGCAGAAGCATGTGAAGTATGTCTGGTCGCCTGAATGTGACATCGCTTTCAACACCCTGAAAGAGAAGTTAGTCACTGCTCCAGTTTTGACTCCTCCTGATGAATCCAAACCGTTCGAGGTCTTTTGTGATGCTTCCCTTCAAGGTCTTGGTGCAGTGTTGATGCAAGAGACGAAAGTTGTGGCCTATACCTCTCGCCAGTTGAAGCCCAATGAAAAGAACTACCCCACTCATGACCTCGAGTTGGCGGCAGTTGTCCATGATCTTTTAACTTGGAGACATCTCTTATTGGGAAGAAAAGTGGACATCTTCACTGATCATAAGAGTCTCAAGTACATCTTCACTCAGCCAAATCTCAACCTCAGGCAGACTCGTTGGGTCGAAATGATTCAAGAGTATAATCCGAGTATCAAATATACTCCAGGCAAGGCCAATGTAATTGCTGACGGATTGAGCAGGAAGTCTTACTACAACAGTTTGATTCTCATGCCTTACCAACCAGAGCTTTGTGAAGCTTTCCGCAAACTCAATCTTCAAGTTGTTCCTCAAGGATTTCTCGCCAACCTCCAAGTCTCTCCTACTTTGGAAGATCAGATTCGTGAGGCTCAACTTCTTGATGCTATGGTGAAGAAGGTGAAGATTGGGATTGCCAAGAGTCAACCCAAGTACAAGTGCTATCATCTTGATGACAAGGATACCCTATTCTTCGAGGATCGCATTGTTGTTCCTAAGGGTGACCTTCGTAAAGTCATTATGAATGAGGCTCACAATTCACTCCCCTATATTCACAGAAGTACAAAGATGTACCATGACCTCAAGCAGTCGTATTGGTGGACTCGAATGAAGCGCGAGATTGCTCAGTTCGTGAACGAATGTGATGTCTGCAGAAGAGTGAAAGCAGAACACCAATGACCAGCTGGTCTCCTCCAACCTCTTGCCATTCCAGAATGGAAGTTTGACCATATTGGGATGGACTTCGTGACTGTATTTCCAAAGTCCAAGCGTGGCAATCATGCTATCTTTGTTGTCATCGACAAACTCACTAAAGTGGGTCATTTCCTTCCTATCAAAGAATCTATCACAGCAGCTCAGTTGGCAGAGCTATATACCTCCAGGATTATCTCCTTGCACGGCATTCCGCAGTTGATGTCTTCAGATCGTGGTCGCATCTTTACCTCTAAGTTATGGGATTCTTTTCAGAAGGCAATGGGCACCAACATTCGCTTCAGCATAGCCTTTCATCCTCAAACAAGTGCCCAAGTCGAGCGGGTCAATCAGATTCTTGAAGATATGCTCAGGGCTTGTGTCATCTCTTTTGGTATGAAGTGGGAAGATTGTCTTCTATACGCCGAGTTCTCCTACAACAACAGCTTCCAAGCGAGTTTGGGCAAGGCCCCATTCGAGATCCTCTATGGCAGGAAGTGTCGTACTCCTCTTAATTGGTCAGAGACTAGTGAACGCCAACTTCTTGGCAATGACTTGATCACATAGGCTGAAGAAATGTGCAAAGTCATTCGTGATAGTCTCAAAGCCGCGCAATCGCGCCAGAAGAGTTACTATGATAATCTCAAAGCCGTGCAATCGCGCATTGTGACTTGGCTTTCGAGATCGGAGACCATGTCTACCTCCGCATCTCTCCAATGAAAGGTACTCGTCGCTTCGGTAACAAAGGGAAGCTTGCCCCGAGATACGTGGGTCCTTTCAAGATCATCGGCAAAAGAGGCGATCTCTCCTATCAAATTGAGCTTCCCTCCAACTTTGCAAACGTGCACGACGTGTTTCACGTGTCGCAACTCCACAAGTGTTTCAAGACTCCTGACCGCACCATCAACTTTGAAGAGATTGATCTCCAGGAAGACCTATCTTATCATGAGCATCCCGTTGCTATTCTTGAAGAAACTGGGCGCAAGACTCGCAACAAGTCTATCAAATTCCTGAAAGTCAAGTGCTCACATCATTTCGACCGTGAAGCCACCTGGGAACGCGAGGATCACCTCCGTTCTGAGTACCCAGAGTTTTTCCAGTCCTAGATCTCGGGACGAGATCCTTTTGTAGGGGTGGAGTGTTGTAACACCCCGTATGTAACCTGCCATATTTGTATTCCAACTCTTGCCTTTTCCGGCACTAAGTTATGTTATTTCCTCGTTGTCGGGTTTTTGTCTTCGTGTGCTTTTGTCTTTGTCTTGCATCTCATATCATGTCATCATGTGCATTGCATTTGCATACGTGTTTGTCTCATGCATCCGAGCATTTTCCCCATTGTCCGTTTTGCATTCCGGCACTCCTATGTCCTCCGGTGGCCCTTTCTACCTCTTTTCGTGTGCGGGTATTAAAACGTCCACCGATTGCACTGAGACTTGCCAAGCAGCCTTGGTTTACTGCCGGTAGACCGCCTGTCAAGTTTCGTGCCATTTGGACTTCGTTTGATACTCCAACGGTTAACCGAGGGACCAAAAAGGCCTCGTGTGTGTTGCAGCCCAACACCCCTCCAAAGTGGCCCAAAACCCACCTAAACCCCCTCCATCATCTAGGTCGTTCGATCACGATCGTGTGGCCGAGAACCGTGCTCAATTTGGAGCCCCCTAGCTCCTCCTACCTATAAAAAGGTCTCTTCCCCGAAAATCCCGGGTCATTCGCACCCTAACCCTAGCTCCCCGCACATCCGCCGTGCCGGACACGTCCGGTCCGGCCGGACGAAGCCGCCACCACTGCCCCGCGCCAATAGCACGCCGCCAGGTGGCACCGACCGCTCCCTCCGCCGCCAGCCCGCCGAAGCCCGCGAGAAGCCCTCGGGCCCATCTCCGCCGACCCCGCGCCCGAGGCGCCCGGGTCTCTCTTCCGCGTCGCCGGCCGCCACTTCGCTGTCCCGTCGCTCCGGCGACGCCCCGCCGTACTGCATCCGCCTGAAGCCTCCGTCGCCTCTGTAGCGACCAGACCTCAAACAGTCTGATCTCTGTGCTCCGGTGTCATCCCTGGATCAGTAATGCTGACACCACACAGTACTCGGAGGATTTATAACAGAGTAGCAATCACACACTTATTACATCGAGTGTCTCAATAGAGAACTTATTATAATTAATATGGCTTAAGGCCATCTAATAACGATAACAGCGGAAGGCTTGGAAGATAAGTGAGTCCATCAACTCCAACGGCATCACTGAGTATAGAACCACGACCTAAAAACTCCTTAATCATCGTCTGAAAAGTCTGCAACATTAATGTTGCAGCCCGAAACGGGTCAGCACATGGAATATGCTGGCAATGTAACACATAGAGAGTAATGGAATGAAACAGCTATACTATATGCATATTTGGCTGGTGGAAAGCTCTATGGTTACAGTTTTGCGTAAAGCCAATTTTTCTCTACTTCAAAGGAATAAATTTATTTAACTATCATGGTAGTTGTTAAACATTGAGAATGGTTGACAGCATTGTCAATCCCAATTAAGCATCATCATTAAAACCCAACAAAATTAATTTAGAGTAACATGTTCAGATTCACTTGATAATCCAAGTACTAGATACTCAAGATGTCCATAACCGGGGACACGGCTAATCATGATTAGTTTATTACACTCTGCAGAGGTTTGCACACTTTTCCCCACAAGACTCGATCGCCTCCGTTTGGTTTCTCGCACTACAAGGTGTTTGAGAAGACGTATGACCGAGACATAGTCTTTCAGAAGCGCTAGCACCTTACGATCGGGTAGACCGTACCACCTACATCCCCTACATCTGCTAGTCTACCACTGTAAGAGTTCGCACGACTTAGTCAACTATGCTAGAGCCCATAATAGCTTGTGGCTGCACACGGAAGTTTCTAGTATGAATAGTCTCATGATCCCTTTGAGCCTGGGTGGCGGTCCAAAAGAAAACAGGCAAGTCCTGGAATACCCAGGTGCCTCAATCCACCCAGATGTGTGTTTAAGTTGCCACCTTAGATAAACCATTAATTAACAAAACTCACATCTGTCATGGATATCACTCACCCAATCCACATCTACTAGCATAGCATGGCATAATAAGCAAACGTAGAAGTAACTCCCAAAGGTTTGATAATAAACAGGTAATAGGTACTACCCTCAACTACTTCCCATCCCACAATTTAATTAGATCCTAATCATGCAATGTGTGAGGATTTGATCTAATGCAATAAAACTGGGTAGTAGAAAAGGTATGATCAAAGTGTTACTTGCCTTGCTGATGATCCGGGAAACCTAACGATTCGAAGTAACAGGCGGCGCACTCCGGGTATTCTATCGCAGACAAACAAAAAAGCATACAATAAGTACTCATCTAATGCACGGGTAAAACTCAAATAAGAGATCTAACCAGAAGGTTCAACTTAAGAACTCCGGTTGGCAAAAAGAATCAAATCGAACGAAGCAAGGAAAGTCAAACGGCGAAAGAAAACAACTTCGTTCTAGTAATATGTATCTAAGGCAATTTTTACAATAGCAAAATCTTGTTTAAGTTGGTTAAACGGATAGAGGGTTTCGAGACGAAACTCTAGGGGCTTGAATCGCCTGATTTCGATAAACGAGCGAAAAGATATACTAAAACGAAAATCGGATCAGGAATCGCGATCAGAAAAATCGCGAATTTAATCCGAGAAAAAGAAAAACGACGAACGCTCGCTAGAACGAACGAACGGACGAACGCTCGCTATTTAAATAAACAAGAAAAACCGATCTATTTAAAAAAACCGACGAAAACCAATCTATTTTAAAAAAACGTTGGCACGGAAGTCGAGGCGGCGGCGAACCTCGGCGGCGGCGTCCGGCGACGGCGGTGGCGGGCGGCGGCGGGCGTAGGCGGCGGCGACGGCGGGACCGGGTGGCGGCGCGGCTTGGGGGCTGGGGCGGCTAGGGTTTCCCCGGGGCTGGGCCTCAGCTTATAAAGGCCCCCCTCGGGCCGGAGTCCTAGTCGGACACGCCCCGTAGGTCGGTTCGTTTTTTTTTAAATTATTCCGCTCGGAAGAAAAATAAAAAGAAATACTAAACGGACTTCAAAAATTCCGAAATAAATTTTCACGGGCTTCTAAAATCAAGCCGCACAAGGTGAACATTTATTTGGGACCTAAATGCAATTTTGAAAAACGCACATTTTTCCTAAATTCAAATAAAACACAGAAAAACTCCGAAATAAAAACTTATTTGATTTTATTATTAAATCCTCAATATTTCTTTATTTTGGGAAAGTCATTTTATTCCCTCTCTCATATTTTTGTAATAGAAATAATTGATGATAAAATAAATAAAATCAAATGATCCTATTCTAAAAATTTGAGAAAACTCAAATATGAAAATAGCGAAATCCCCAACTCTCTCCGTGGGTCATTGAGTTGCGTAGATTTTCTAGGATCAACCAAAATGCAAAATAAAATATGATATGCAATGATGATCTAATGTATAACATTCCAAATTGAAAATTTGGGATGTTACAAACCTACCCCCCTTAAGATGAATCTCGCCCTCGAGATTCGGGTTGGCTAGAAAATAGGTGAGGGTGGTCTTTGAGCAAGTCTTCCTCTCGTTCCCAGGTGGCTTCATCCTCTGTGTGGTGGCTCCACTGAACCTTGCAAAACCTGATAACCTTGCTGCGGGTAACTCGGCTGGCAAACTCGAGGATCTTAACTGGTTTCTCCTCGTAGGTCAAATTGTTATCCAATTGAATTGTTTCCAATGGCACTGTATCTCTTAAGGGTATGTCTGCCATCTCCGCATGACACTTCTTCAACTGAAAAACGTGGAACACATCATGAACTCCTGACAATCCTTCGGGCAATTCTGACTTGTAGGCCACTTCTCCCATACGTTCCAAAACTCGATATGGTCCTACAAATCGTGGTGCTAACTTCCCTTTAACTCCAAAACGCTTTGTTCCCCGAAGTGTAGATACTCGAAGATAAGCTCTATCTCCAACTTCGTAAACTGTCTCCTTACGTTTAGAATCTGCATAACTTTTCTGTCTGGACTGGGCTACCTTGAGCCTATCGCGAATCAACTTCACCTTCTGTTCAGACTCTTTAATCAGGTCAGGTCCCAACAGCTGGCGGTCTCCAACTTCGTCCCACGACAATGGTGTCCTGCACCTTCTTCCGTACAAGGCTTCGAAAGGGGCCATCTTTAAACTAGTTTGATAATTGTTGTTGTAAGAGAACTCTGCATATGGCAAATTACCGTCCCAACTAGACCCATAATCTAGCGCACAAGCTCTCAGCATATCCTCCAAAATCTGATTGACTCTCTCGGTCTGTCCATCTGTCTATGGATGAAAAGCTGTACTGAATTCTAGCCTGGTACCCAAAGTTTCGTGCAATTGCTTCCAAAACTTTGAGGTAAACTGGGTTCCTCTATCTGATACGATACTCCTTAGAACTCCATGCAAACATACGATCCTGGTCATGTATATCTTTGCCAACTTAGCACTGGTGTAAGTGGTCTTTACTGGGATGAAATGAGCTACTTTTGTCAATCGATCGACTACAACCCAAATCGAGTCATAGCCTGAACGAGTCCTTGGCAATCCCGTGATAAAATCCATGCCTGACTTATCCCACTTCCATTCGGGTATCAGCAATGGTTGCAACAATCCTGCTGGCTTCTGATGCTCTGCCTTTACTCTCTGACATACATCACAAACTGCTACATACTCCGCAATATCCTTTTTCATTCCGGTCCACCAGAAAATATCCTTCAAATCCAAATACATCTTGGTATTTCCTGGGTGAACTGAATATGGTGAATCATGTGCCTCTTGCAGTATCAACTTCTTGATCTCTGGGTCATTGGGCACGTAAACGCGGTCTTCAAACCATAGGGTGTCGTGCTCATCCTCACGAAATCCTTTGGCTTTTCCTTTGCTCAGTTTCTCCTTTATAGCGGCAATCTCTTTGTCAGCTTTCTGAGCTTCTTTGATTCTATCCATCAAAGTTGACTGAATCTCCAATGCTGCTACATAGCCTCTCGGAACTATTTCCACACATAGTTCATGAAGATTTTCTGCTAACTCCTTGGGTATTTCTCCCGTCATTAACGTATTGACATGGCTCTTACGGCTTAATGCGTCAGCTACTACATTAGTCTTTCCAGGGTGATAATGCAATTTCATATCATAATCCTTGATAAGCTCCAACCATCTCCTTTGTCTGAGATTCAACTCCTTCTGTGTGAAAATGTACTTCAAACTCATATGATCCGTGTACACCTCACAATGATTTCCAATGAGGAAATGTCTCCATGTTTTCAATGCATGCACTACGGCTGCTAATTCCAAATCATGCGTAGCATAATTTAACTCATGAGGCTTCAGTTGTCTTGAGGCATATGAAACAACTCTCCCTTCCTGCATAAGCACTGCTCCAAGTCCTCGACGTGAAGCGTCGCAATACACCTCATAATCTTTGGTCTGGTCTGGCAAAATCAATACTGGTGAGGTAACTAAGCGTTTCTTCAACTCCTGGAAACTAGCCTCACATTCCTCTGTCCATATGAACTTGGTATCTTTCTTCAGCAACTCCGTCATAAGATTCGCAATCTTTGAGAAATTCTCAATAAATCTCTGGTAGTATCCTGCGAGTCCCAGAAAACTCAGTATCTCTCCAACCGTGGTCGGTGCTTCCCATTTGGTCACGGTATCAACTTTAGAGGGATCTACTGCTATTCCTTCTCCGGATATAACGTGTCCGAGAAATCCTACTTCCTTCAACCAAAACTCAGATTTGCTGAACTTGGCATATAATTGATGTTCTCTGAGCTTCTCAAGTACCAAACGCAAATGCTCCTTATGTTCCTCTTCACTCTTCGAATAAACCAGGATATCATCAATGAACACTACGATGAACTTATCCAGGAACTCCATAAACACTTTGTTCATCATGTTCATAAAATAGGCAGGTGCGTTAGTCAGACCAAATGACATAACGGTATACTCATACAGCCCATACCTGGTGGTAAAAGCTGTCTTCGGAATATCCTGTTCTCGAATCTTCAACTGGTGGTATCCTGATCGCAGATCGATCTTGGAAAATACCTTAGCTCCTTGCAATCGATCAAACAGATCATTGATCATTGGTAGTGGGTACTTGTTCTTGATCGTTACTTCATTCAATCCTCGATAATCTACAACCATCCTTAAGGATCCATCTTTCTTCTCCACTAGAAGTACTGGCGATCCCCAAGGCGAAGAGCTTGGGCGAATATATCCCTTATCCAGTAACTCCTTAATCTGTTTCTTAATTTCCACCAAATCCTTTGCTGGCATCCTATATGGTCTCTTTGATATTGGCCCTGTGCCTGGCAATAGCTCAATCAAAAACTCAATATCTCTATCCGGTGGCATGCCTGGCAACTCCTCTGGAAATACATCAAGGAAATCCCTTACCAGTGGTACTTCCTCCTGTACAACTCCTGTTAGGCAATTTACTTGAGTCCTCTTTGGCACATGCCGGGATACATACTTGATCCTTCTCCCTTCTGGGGTGGTAAGCAAAATTGACTTACTAGCACATTCAATATTCCCTTCATACTTCAATAACCAATCCATGCCTAATATCACATCCAATCCTTGAGATTCCGATACTATTAGGTCTGAGGGAAAAACATAGTTACCAATCCTTAATGGTAACCGATCACACCATAGACTAGCCACATACTCTGCTCCAGGCGAGGTTACTAACATGGGTGACCTAAGGGCTTGGGTTGGTAGGTTATACTTATCCACAAATCCCCTTGAGATGTATGAATGCGATGCACCAGTATCAAAAAGAACGAGTGCAGTAAATGACTTAACCAAAAACTTACCTATTACTGCATCGGGCTGAGCTTCAACCTCCTCCACGCTAATGTGGTTCACCTGTCCCCTGTTGAAAGGGTTCGGCTTCTTCCCAGGTCTTCCATTGCTATTTCCATTTTGTAATTCAGGACATTCATTGGCATAATGTCCAGTCTTTGAACACTTAAACCAAGTGACTTGGCTCAAGTCCTTCTTGGCTGGGGTTGATGGGTTGGTGCGGTTCTGGCCGTTGCTTCCTCCATTGCCATTTCCATTCTTGGTGCCATTGTGATTGTGCGAGCTACCTCCTCCATGGGTATGCTGAAAATGTCCTCCCGGTCTAGGGGTAAAACGTGGCTTCTGCTGAGCTCCTGAAGTGTACTTTCCTTATCCATACTTCCTCTTGCGATTCTCAATTTGCTGCTGCTTGCCTTCAATCATAAGAGCACGATCTACCAACTCCTGGTAGTTGTTGAAGGTGGCTACCATCAACTGCATGCTCAACTCATCATTCAGTCCTTCCAGAAATTTCTCCTGCTTAGCTGCATCCGTAGCGACGTCATCTGGTGCATAACGTGCTAACTTACTAAATTCCTCCACGTACTGGCCAACTGTTCGTCCTCCTTGGCGCAAGTTGCGAAACTCACGCTTCTTCATGGCCATAGCTCATGCTGAAACGTGTGCAGTATGAAAAGCATGCTGAAACTGGTCCCATGTGACAGTGTCAACTGGGAAAGTGGCTGTGAAATTCTCCCACCATGATACTGCGGGTCCTTCTAGCTGATGTGTGGCAAACTTCACCTTTTCCGCATCTGCGCATCCTGTTGTGGTCAACCCCCTAGCTGTCCTGCGGAGCCAATCATCTGCTACTATCGGCTCGGTGCTACTAGAAAACACCGGTGGATTCAGCCTAAGAAAACGGGCTAAGTGGTCAACAAGTGGTGGTGGTGGTGGGTTGTTGTTGTTGTTCCCTTGATTCTGATTCTGGACCAGCAACTGCATCAGTGTGTTCTACTGCTAGATCAATCGGGTGAGCTCCGGTGGAAAGACAAATCTGGGGTCACGTCTTGGAGGCATTTGAGGGTTTAGAAAAAATGAGATATAAGAATAGAGGGGGTCTAAAGAGAAAACACTACCCATATGCACATGAGGCAAAAGCAAACAATTCACTTCAATCAATCAAACAAGGGCATACAATCGATCTAACTATCGCAAAAGTGCTCGGACTACTATATTTACATGGTGGACTACTACTACTGATGAGGTGGTCTACTTGAAATATTCTTCAATTGCAGACTCCATGATATCTGCTCCAGCTTCATCAACATAGTCATCATCGCTACTATCTGGTTCCGAGTCGGTGCCGTCGATGATAATGTAGTCTTCCAGGCTAATCTCCTGGGGTTCTTCGTCTTCATCTACTGGCGTAGGGCCTCCCATAAATATTCCAATCTTCTTGATTAGGTCGTCATTCTTCTCCACCAATACTTCAATTTCTTCTTCATAATCTTCACGTGTAGCCTTGAGTTCTTTCTCCAGTTCCTTGATTCTAGTCTTAGCCTTCTTCAGATCTATCATGTCGGCGCACATCTGGTTCTCCTGTCGTCGAATGTGCTGATTTAACTCCTGGATAAAAGCTGCGATTGACCTATCCTTCCTGGTGCCGATCATCTCCCAGTGTTCATCTCGGAGCCCACAAATCTGGTAGATAGTATCCTTGAGATCCTTGCGATAGACTTCTCCAATGCGTCCCATGGCGATGTGAGCTGCCATGCTCTTTCTTAGACTCCAAGTTGGTGCATCAAAAGAAAACTCTATGGGCTCGGTGACTGGCATGAACGTCCTTCCTAGAACTTGAACTTGAATCATCCAGCGCTCTCCTTCAGGTAAAGTGGCGTTGTAGGTTCCTGTGAAGCTTGGTACTCCTATGTTCAGGTATCTAGTGATTTCCTTCAAGTGTCGTCCAAAGGGTGTATCTTCATCCGGTTGTGTGAACTTGTTCCTTGCATCCGCCATCCTAAAGAGTAGAAAAGATGAGAGGTCATAAGAGAAGAGAGTGAATAGTGATCTAGGTCTTTTAACTTAGTGGTCGGGTCCTACAGACAGCGTGTGCTCTGGTACCATCTCTGTAGCGACCAGACCTCAAACAGTCTGATCTCTGTGCTCCGGTGTCATCCCTGGATCAGTAATGCTGACACCACACAGTACTCGGAGGATTTATAACAGAGTAGCAATCACACACTTATTACATCGAGTGTCTCAATAGAGAACTTATTACAATTAATATGGCTTAAGGCCATCTAATAACGATAACAGCGGAAGGCTTGGAAGATAAGTCAGTCCATCAACTCCAACGGCATCACTGAGTATAGAACCACGACCTAAAAACTCCCTAATCGTCGTCTGAAAAGTCTGCAACATTAACGTTGCAGCCCGAAACGGGTCAGCACATGGAATATGCTGGCAATGTAACACATAGAGAGTAATGGAATGAAACAGCTATACTATGTGCATATTTGGCTGGTGGAAAGCTCTATGGTTACAGTTTTGCGTAAAGCCAATTTTTCCCTACTTCAAAGGAATAAATTTATTTAACTATCATGGTAGTTGTTAAACATTGAGAATGGTTGACAGCATTGTCAATCCCAATTAAGCATCATCATTAAAACCCAACAAAATTAATTTAGAGTAACATGTTGAGATTCACTTGATAATCCATGTACTAGATACTCAAGATGTCCATAACCGGGGACACGGCTAATCATGATTAGTTTATTACAATCTGTAGAGGTTTGCGCACTTTTCCCCACAAGACTCGACCGCCTCCATTTGGTTTCTCGCACTACAAGGTGTTTGAGAAGACGGATGACCGAGACATAGTATTTCAGAAGCGCTAGCACCTTACGATCAGGTAGACCGTACCACCTACATCCCCTACATCTGCTAGTCTACCACTGTAAGAGTTCGCACGACTTAGTCAACTATGCTAGAGCCCATAATAGCTTGTGGCTGCACACGGAAGTTTCTAGTATGAATAGTCTCATGATCCCTTTGAGCCTGGGTGGCGGTCCAAAAGAAAACAGGCAAGTCCTGGAATACCCAGGTGCCTCAATCCACCCAGATGTGTGTTTAAGTTGCCACCTTAGATAAACCATTAATTAACAAAACTCACATCTGTCATGGATATCACTCACCCAATCCACATCTACTAGCATAGCATGGCATAATAAGCAAACGTAGAAGTAACTCCCAAAGGTTTGATAATAAACAGGTAATAGGTACTACCTCAACTACTTCCCATCCCACAATTTAATTAGATCCTAATCATGCAATGTGTGAGGATTTGATCTAATGCAATAAAACTGGGTAGTAGAAAAGGTATGATCAAAGTGTTACTTGCCTTGCTGATGATCCGGGAAACCTAACGAATCGAAGTAACAGGCTGCGCACTCCGAGTATTCTATCGCAGAGAAACAAACAAGCATACAATAAGTACTCATCTAATGCACGGGTAAAGCTCAAATAAGAGATCTAACCAGAAGGTTCAACTTAAGAACTCTGGTTGGCAAAAAGAATCAAATCGAACGAAGCAACGAATGTCAAACGGCGAAAGAAAACAACTTCATTCTAGTAATCTGGATCTAAGGCAATTTTTATAGTAGCAAAATCTTGTTTAAGTTGGTTAAACGGATAGAGGGTTTCGAGACGAAACTCTAGGCGCTTGAGTCGCCTGATTCCGATAAACGAGCAAAAAGATATACTAAAACGAAAATCGGATCAGGAATCGCGATCAGAAAAATCACGGATTTAATTTGAGAAAAACAAAAACGACGAACGCTCGCTAGAACGAACGAACGGATGAACGCTCGCTATTTAAATAAATCGGAAAAATCGATCTATTTAAAAAAACCGAATCTAAAAAAACTGACGAAAACCGATCTATTTTAAAAAAAACTGTTGGCACGGAAGTCGATGCGGCAGCGAACCTCGGCGGCGGCGGCGGCATTCGGTGACGGCGGCGTGGGGCGGCGCGGTGGCGGGCGGCAGCGGCGCGACGGCGGGCGCAGGCGGCGGCGGGACCGGGTGGCGGCGCGGGTTGGGGGCTGGGGCGGCTAGGGTTTCCCCGGGGCTGGGCCTCGGCTTATAAAGGCCCCCCTCAGGCCGGAGTCCTAGTCGGACACGGCCCGTAGGTCGGTTCGTTTTTTTTAATTATTCCGCTCGGAAGAAAAATAAAAAGAAATACTAAACGGACTTCAAAAATTCCGAAATAAATTTTCACGGGCTTCTAAAATCAAGCCGCACAAGGTGAACATTTATTTGGGACCTAAATGCAATTTTGAAAAACGCACATTTTTCCTAAATTCAAATAAAACACCGAAAAACTCTGAAATAAAAACTTATTTGATTTTATTATTAAATCCTCAATATTTCTTTATTTTGGGAAAGTCATTTTATTCCCTCTCTCATATTTTTGTAATAGAAATAATTGATGATAAAATAAATAAAATCAAATGATCCTATTCTCAAAATTTGAGAAAACTCAAATATGAAAATAGCGAAATCCCCAACTCTCTCCGTGGGTCATTGAGTTGCGTAGAATTTCTAGGATCAACCAAAATGAAAAATAAAATATGATTTGCAATGATGATCTAATGTATGACATTCCAAATAGAAAATTTGGGATGTTACAGCCTCTGCCTCGTCGCCGGCGCCGCCCAAGCCCACTCCGGCGACCGCGCAGGCAATCTCCTCCGGTCGATCCGGCAAGTCCCCCTCGTGCCGACGAGCTTCTTCCACTCAGGTGACCCCGCGCGGCACTGTTCCGGTGACCTCAATCCGCGCGCTGCTACAGTACCCCGATCTGGATCTGGATCTCGGGTTGACTTTTACCCTAACCCTAGTTTTTTATGCATTTTCATCATGGCATAAATCTGCATCCGTGGCTCCGTTTTGGACGTGTAGCATATCAAAATGTTCGTCTTGACGAGTACTTCATTTCATCTCATTGCATCATGTTCATTTGAGCTCATCTTGATGCCCTAAATGTTGTTGGAAGAGTTCTAGTTTCTGTTAGTCTCAGTTTATTATCAGCAATTGGACATTTATCATTTTTTCCATGATTAATGTGTGCCTCCTATGAACTTGAGCCCTACATGAGTTTTGAAGTATGCCATGCCATCTTTACAGGGGTGTATGCCATTTATTTTTGTGATCTCTGTGGTGACTAGCACAAGCATGCAAAGTAGCTCTCCCAATGTTGCTGATTTCAGGGACTTAGAAATATTCTAAATCATTGCCCTGATAATATTTTTATGCCATGTATTCATGTTGCTATCGAGTGATCCGTGTCTCTTTTGAGCATGATCAGTAAGGATGTTTTGTAGATATTGTGGTGCTCTATCCATCCATGTCTTTGTTTGCATTTATGGAGCACCCTAGCTTGAGTCAATCGAGCTCTACTTTTGCTATAAAATGTTCCTGGCAGAATGTTTACATGTTAAGCATTTTTGCCGATCTTGTTGTAGTTGATCCGGGCATGCTATGTTGTTGTTCTTGCCATGTTTAGCTTCTATGCCATGTCTACTTGCTGGGTGTATGCTTAGTTTATCATCCAATGCCTTGTGGTGAGTGCATCGAGCTCGTAAACATGCCTACTTAATATCTGTTTTGCCATGTCCTGAAATTTCACTAAGTCTGAATCTGTTAACGATAATTGCTATGTTCACATGGTTGCCATTGTATTTTCTGATACCTTTTGGCTTATGGTCAGTAAGGGACTTTTGTTGCATGCTTTGAGTAGCTTCATGCCATGCCTTGCTTTGCCATGATATATTCCTGTAGCATGCTGTTATCGTGCTCTAAACATTGCATCCTAATGTTAAATTCCTGGCATGTTGTTATTTTCACTAAGTCTGTAACCTGTAATCTTTTGCACTTTTGCCATGCTTGTTTGAGCCTGCTATTGAGTGAATTAGCCATAGCTCAGTGTTCATCTTTTGTCAAGCATCTTGAGTGGATCCCTGCCATGTATTTTTTTTGCTATGTTAGAGTGATGTAGCATGTTGTTCTTGATGCATTTAGATGGCCTCGTGCTGTTAATCGCAGATCGGTACCATATTTGTTTTGCTTGCCATTTGCAAACCATGCATCCGATTCCGGTGATCTTTATATCGATTTCGACCGAAATCAACTCCTCTTTCCAGTGGCACTTTTGTTTTTCCAAGTTGAGGCCAAGTTCAATCTTTCCTTTCCAAATCATGCATATGCATCGCATACCGCATATCAAGACATGTTTTGCATCATGTTGTTTGTGCATTACACGTGGTTGATTGTGTCTCCCTTTGCTTGTTGTTCTTGCTTGGGTAGCGCCGGGAGACGAGTACGTGATCGAGGAGCCCGTTGAGTATGTTTACGAGGATCAAGCTAACGTAAACTCGGAGAACTTTGCAGGCAAGATGACCATACCCTCAAAATCACTTCTATCTTTGCTTACTAGATGCTCACTCTTTTGCTATGCCTATGCTACGATACCTACCACTTGCCTATCATGCCTCCCATATTGCCATGTCAAATCTCTAACCCACCTTGTCCTAGCAAACCGTTGTTTGGCTATGTTACCACTTTGCTCAGCCCCTCTTATAGCGTTGTTAGTTGCACGTGAAGATTGGAGTTTGTTCCTTGTTGGAACATGTTTATTGTTGTGATATCATATTATTATCTTGTCTATTTTAATGCACCTATATACTTGGTAAAGGGCGGAAGGCTCGGCCTTATGCCTGGTGTTTTGTTCCACTCTTGCCGCCCTAGTTTCCGTCATACCGGTGTTATGTTCCTTGATTTTGCGTTCCGTACACGGTTGGGTTATAATGGGAACCCCTTGACAGTTCGCCTTGAATAAAACTCCTCCAGCATGGCCCAACATTGGTTTTACCATTCGCCACCTAGCCTTTTCCCTTGGGTTTCGCGGACTCAACGGTCACCTTTATTTTAAACCCCCGGGCCAGTGCTCCTCTGAGTGTTGGTCCAAACTGAGCTGCCTGCTGGGCCACCTCAGGGAAACTTGAGGGTTGGTTTTCCTCGTAGCTAGTCTCATCCGTTGTGCCCTGAGAACGAGATATGTGCAGCTCCTATCGGGATTTGTCGGCACATTCGGGTGCTTTGCTGGTTTAGTTTTACCATTGTCGAGATGTCTTGTAACCGGTATTCCGAGTCTGATCAGATTGTCTTGGGAGAAGGAATATCCTTCGTTGACCGTGAGAGCTTGTGATGGGCTAAGTTGGGACACCCCTGCAGGGATTTGAACTTTCAAAAGCCGTGCCCGCGGTTATGGGCAGATGGGAATTTGTTAATGTCCGGTTGTAGATAACTTGAAACTTAACTTAATTAAAATGAATCAACAGAGTGTGTGGCCGTGATGGTCTGTTTTCGACGGAGTCTGGGAAGAGAACACGGTCTCGAGTTATGCTTGAACGTAGGTTGTTCAAGGATCACTTCTTGATCATAGTTTCTCGACCGTGCCTTTGCCTTCTCTTCTCGCTCTCATTTGCGTTTGTTAGCCACCATATATGCTAGTGCTTGCTGCAGCTCCACCTCAAACCTTTTACCCTTCCTATAAGCTTAAATAGTCTTGATTGCGAGGGTGTGAGATTGCTGAGTCCCCATGACTCACAAATTACTTCCAAAACCAGATGCAGGGACCGATGATACCACTCCAGGAGATTTTACTGAGCTCAAGTGGGAGTTCGATGAGGACTCAGGACGATACTACGTTTCCTTTCTAGACGATCAGTAGTGGTGCCCAGTTGGGGCGATCGGGGACTTAGTCGCATTTGGGGTTGTTCTTTATTTTGGTTCCGTAGTCGGACCTTGAGTGTATCTGGATGAACGTAATGATATTTATGCTATTGTGTGATGTGGCGAGTGTAAGCCAACTATGTATCTTTTCCCTTATTCATTTACATGGGTTGTTGTGAAGATTACCTCACTTGCGACATTGCTTACAATGTGGTTATGCCTCTAAGTCGTGCTTCGACACGTGGGAGATATAGCCGCATCGTGGGCGTTACACAGGGGCTACTATCTGCATGGGCATACCTAACGTATGCGGTACTATTAAAGGCATACATTATTTCACGTACCTCGAAGCCTTTCAGCAGACTCATAAAAGCTTCATGCAAACCTCTTTCAGCGGATGAAATCCTTTCAATTACCGTACCCATTAGCGTACGATGCGCTTCCAAGACGGCAGCTTGCCCCAGAAGATCCTTCAGTGCGTTCGACCACACATTGTACGGACCCTTGCTGTCACTCACCTTAGGAGCTGGATACTGGGGATTCCGGGCAGCCAAAGGGTTATCCTCTAGCCCTAGTGGATCCGGAGATACCCTTCGCGACGACACTTCAAGGTCGCCCGCTTCTTGAGTTGGGGAGTCCGGGGGAGGCATTTCGCTCTCCATCATCTCCGGAAGAAGATCCCCCGAAGATGAACTCTGTCGAGAAGGGCTGCGATCCGGACTACAATTTATAAGCATCGGTTATTGTCTTTAGAAGTAAGGTAGGATATCTTCACTATTAAGTACTTTTTGATTACTTACAGCTCGGTAGAGGGCTGATCCCCGCACGGACATTGTGCGGCAAGAATACCCTCCGAGGCAGGACCCTCTGGTGGAGATTTCTTCTCCCGTTTGGAAACCTTAGTTTCCGGATCTTCAGATGTAGTCCTCTTCCTTCCCCGGGGAGAGAGAATGCCAGATTCTTCCCTTGGGTTATCCTCCCTCGCGGAGGCGCTCATTCCCTCGGATGGAATAGGTAGCAAAGGAGGCCCACTTTCGCCCTCTTTATTCCCCCCTTCGTCTTCCTTTGAGGGCACTAGACAAGGTGCTGGCTCGAGAATCGTTTCCAGCAACGGATTGTCCAAGCCCTCAAGATTGGGGGCCGAACACCGGATCATCTTCGCCTTTGTTATCCAGTCCAGGTCCAAGAGCGATTCTTCAGAATGATATCATGATAAATAAAATGATAGTGTGTTCGGCCATGGGATTACTTACTTGGGCAGCGGGGCGGTTGCAGCTCAGGCCCACGTCCTCGGTGGTATCCAGACACTCTATTTGGGGTCCGAAGAATGATTAGTACATCTCATGCATCATGCCGAGGAAATGCTGAATAGTGCGCGGTCCTTCCGGGTTGAATTCCCACATGCGGAGGGGCCGGCGTTTGCAAGGCTGGACTCGACGAACTAGCATAACTTGCATTACCATAACCAGACTGAAATCTCCCTCGAAGAAATCTCGGATACGGCTCTGTAGCATTGGCACGTCCTTGGCTGGACCCCAGCTTAGCCCCCTGCTGATCCACGACATCAGTTGTGGTGGGGGACCCGAGCGAAAGGTGGGGGCAGCTACCCATTTGGCACTTCGGGGAGTTGTGACGTAAAACCACTCCCGCTGCCACAATCCGGACACCTCTGGAAAGGAACCCTTTGGCCATGGAGCGTCAGCAATTTTGCTTATTAAAGCACCTCCGCACGCTGTGCCCCTCGACCATCTTCGGCTTCACATAGAAGGCCTTGAGCCACAGGCCGAAGTGAGGGGTAATGCGGAGGAAGGCCTCACATACGACAATAAATGACAAGATGTGAAGAAGGGAATCCGGGGCTAGATCGTGAAAATCCAGCCCGTAATAGAACATAAGACCCCTAACAAAGGGATCCAGAGCGAGGCCTAGTCCTCGGAGGAAGTGGGAGACAAACACAACACTCTCGTTGGGTTCGGGAGTAGGGACGACCTGCCCTCGGGCGGGCGCGGTCAGATATCTGGCCTCCCTCAGCTTCTTGATGTCCTCCTCCGTGACGGAGGAAGGCATCCACTGACCTTGAAGGTTGGATCCGGACATAGTTGAAGGTCCGAAGCACCTGACCTGAGCTTTGGGTGTTAGAACTCGAGGCGGGGGAAGGATTCGATTGAGCGCGGGAGGGAGAAAAGAAAAAGCCTTGACCCCTTTATAAAGAGGGTGAATATCAGGTGTCCTCCTCGTGGCCGTTTGAGACTTACCTAAGATCTAGGAGTCGTACCAACAGGCGCGGTTGGGTTACCCACGTTTGTATTGAAGAGAATCCCTTGATAAGGGGAACATGATCTCTGCTTTGACAAGACGTGTGAAGGAAACCGCCTCGCGTTATGTGCGGGGCTGGTTAAAGAAAAACAGTTCGAATAATGACCTGGCCGTGGCGTGATGTCATGCTATCAAAACATGTCAGCAGATTAGATTTGTGGAAATATTATTCTCTCTACGGTGGTATGTGGAACTTATTTTGCAGGTTCGGACACTATCCTTGTATTCAAACTCTTCCGTGGTGTATTCGGAGGAGTAACCCGCCTTGCAATGCCGAAGAGAACACTGCGCGCTGGACTCATCGTCATGGAAGCCTGGTTCAGGGGCTACTGAGGGAGTCCTGGATTGGGGGTCTCCGGACAGCCAGACTATATCCTTTGGCCGGACTGTTGGACTATGAAGATACAAGATTGAAGACTTCGTCCCGTGTCCGGATGGGACTCTACTTGGCGTGGAAGGCAAGCTAGGCAATACGGATATGTATATCTCCTCCTTTGTAACCAACCTTGTGTAACCCTAGCCCCCTCCGGTGTCTATTTAAACCGGAGGGTTTTAGTCCGTAAGACAACATACAATCATACCATAGGCTAGCTTCTAGAGTTTAGCCTCTCTGATCTCGTGGTAGATCAACTCTTGTAATACTCATATCATCAAGAACAATCAAGCAGGACGTAGGGTATTACCTCCATCAAGAGGGCCCAAACCTGGGTAAACATCGTGTCCCCTGCCTCCTGTTACCATCCGCCTTAGACGGACAGTTCGGGACCCCCTACCCGAGATCCGCCGGTTTTGACACCGACAGTCGTAGTGCTTAGGCGAAGCCCTGCGCGGATCGCTTCACCATCATCGTCACCACGCCTTCGTGCTGACGAAACTCTCCCTTGATACTTTGCTGGATCAAGAGTTCGAGGGACGTCATTGAGTTGAACGTGTGCAAAACTCAGAGGTGTTGTACGTTCGGTGCTTGATTGGTCAAAACAAGAAGAAGTTTGAGTACATCAACCGCTTTGTCAAACACTTCCTCTTTCGGTCTACAAGGGTACGTGGACACACGCTCTCCCTCTCGTTGCTATGCATCTCCTAGATAGATCTTGCGTGAGCGTAGGATTTTTTTTGAAATTACATGCTACGCTTCCCAACAGAAAGGCCCAAGTGGGAAAGTGCCTCCTTCCTTAGGGAAGGAGGCCAAATTGGGAGAAGGGGACTTTCCCTCCTTGGTGGCAGCCCTCCCTCTCCCCTCCAACCTATATAGACATGAGGATTCGTGCTATTTTGAACATACAAGTTTTTGAGCCTCCTCTAGTTCTTATAGTTCTAGTTCTAGCTGGCCCTAGTTGACTAACTAGAGCTTGGCTAATCCTATTGTCCTCATAATTAGAAGCCCCGTGTGGTTCTTGTTGGGAATGTAGCATGCAATTTCAAAAAAATTCCTACAATCACACAAGATCTATCTAGGAGATGCATAGCAACGAGAGGGGAGAGTGTGTCCACGTACCCTCGTAGACTGAGAGCGGAAGCGTTAAGTTAAAGCGGTTGTTGTAGTCGAACGTCTTCGTGATCCAACCGATCAAGTACCGAACGTACGGCACCTCCGAGTTCTGCACACGTTCAGCTCGATGACGTCCCTCGAACTCTTGATCCTGCAAAGTGTCGAGGGAGAGTTCCATCAGCACGAAGGTGTGGTGACGGTGATGGTGAAGTGATCTGCGCAGGGCTTCGCCTAAGCACTACGAAGATATGACCGAAGGCGTAAACTGTGGAGGGGCCGCACACGGCTAACAATTGTTGGTGTGTGTTCTAGCGGTGCCCCCCATTCATATATATAGGTTGGAGGGGAGCAGAGGCAGCCAAGGGGGCGCCCCAAGTAGAAGGAATCCTACTTGGGGTCCTCCCAATTCGGCCTCCCCCCTTTCCTATTCCTATTCGGAGTACGAAGGGAATAGGGGGAAGGGGGAATCCTATTCCCTTTTTCCTTCCCTCCTTCCCATTTTCTACTCCAATTTGACCAGCCCATATGGGAGGGGTGCACCAGCCCCTTAAGGGCTGGTCTGTCCCCCTCTTGGCCCATTAAGGCCCATGTAGTAGCCGGGGGGGATGCCAGGAACCCATTCCGGTGAACCGATATGCACCCGGTACCCCTGGAACACTTCCGGTGCCCGAATATCATCGTACAATATATGAATCTTTACCTCTCGACCATTTCGAGACTCTTCATCATGTCCGTGATCTTATCCGGGAGTACGAACAACATTCGGTCACCAAATCACATAACTCATATAATACAAAATCGTCAACAAACGTTAAGCGTGCGAACCCTACGGGTTTGAGAACTACGTTGACATGACTGAGGCACCTCTTTGGTCAATAACCAATAGCGGAACCTGGATGCTCATATTGGTTCCCACATATTCTATGAAGATATTTATCTGTCATACCATAATGACAACATATGTTATTCCCTTTGTCATCGGTATGTTACTTTCCCGAGATTCGATCATCGGTATCTCCGTACCTAGTTCAATCTCGTTACCGGCAAGTATCTTTACTCATTCTGTAATGCATCATCCCGCAATTAACTCATTATTCACATTGCTTGCAAGGCTTATTTTGATGTACATTACCGAGAGGGCCCAGAGATACCACTCCGATACTTGGAGTGACAAATCCTAATCTCGATCTATGCCAACCCAACAAACACGTTTGGAGATACCTGTAGAGCATGTTTATAATCACCCAGTTACATTGTGATGTTTGATAGCACACAAGGTATTCCTCCGGTATCCGGGAGTTGCATAATCTCATAGTCGAAGGAATATGTATTTTCGATGAAGAAAGCAATGGCAATAAAACTGAATGATCAACATGCTAAGCTAACAGATGGGTCTGGTCCATCACATCATTCTCATAATGATGTGATCCCATTCATCAAATGACAACACATGTCTATGGCTAGGAAACTTAATCATATTTGATTAACGGGCTAGTCTAATAGAGGCTTACTAGGGACATGGTGTTTTGTCTATGTATCCACACATGTATCAAGTTTCCGATTAATACAATTCTAGCATGAATAATAAACATTTATCATGATATAAGGAAATATAAAATAACAACTTTATTATTTCCTCTAGGGCATATTTCCTTCAGTCTCCCACTTGCACTAGAGTCAATAATCTAGTTCACATCTCCATGTGATTTAACACCAATAGTTCACATCTTTACGTGATTAGTACCCATAGTTCACATCACCATGTGACCAACACCGAAAGTGTTTACTAGAATTAATAATCTAGTTCAAATCACTATGTAATTAACACCCAAAGAGTACTAAGGTGTGATCATGTTTTGCTTGTGAGAGAAGTTTAGTCAGTGGGTCTGCACATTCAGATCCGTATGTATTTTGCAAAAAAATTATGTCTACAATGCTCTGCACGGAGCTACTCTAGCTAATTGCTCCCACTTTCAATATGTATCCAGATCAAGACTCAGAGTCATCTCGATTAGCATCAAAGCTTGCATCGACGCAACTCTTTACGACAAACTCTTTATCTTTATGTAGCGACCCGATCCCAAGGATCGAAGTCTCTATGCATAAGTGTCATCCCTGGATCGGTATTGTCGACACACAAATACTCGAGGATTTATAACAGAGTTCAATCATCACACATTTATTACATCGAGTATCTCATAAAGAGTACTTATTACAATAATATGGCTGAAGGCCATCTGAATAACTATGGAAGCTTCGAAGATAAATGAGTCCATCCAACTCCACGGCAAAACTAAGTGCATGACAAAGACCTATCGCACCTTACTCTTCATGTGAAAATTCTGCAACACGATATGTTGCAGCCATGTAGGTCAGCAGATGGAATATGCTGGCAAGATCACACTATAGAGAAAATGTTGAAATAATCGCTATCACTACATGCATATTTGGCTGGTGGAGGCTCTAGTTTATCATTTGCATAAAGCAATTTTTTTCCTACAACAAAAGGAATAGATTTTATTCAACTACCAAGTTTATGCCATTATTGAGAAGGTTTCCCAACTCAATCCCAAATTACCATGTAATAAAATTAATAACCCAACAAGTTCATTAAGTAAAGTGATGAGATCAATCAATAACTCAAATACCAGATACTCAAGATGTCCATAACCGGGGACATGGCTAATCATGATTATTTGTACACTCTGCAGAGGTTTGCGCACTTTTCCCCATATGACTCTGTCGGGGATTGGGTGCGACATATGCCAAAGGATGGCTTATCATGGTGGGGGCGAGTAGAACGTCGCCGGTGCCTGGAAACGGGATGAGGCGAAGACATGCACATCGGCGAATCTTACCCAGCTTCAGGGCTCTCCGGGGAGATAATACCCCTACTGCTGCTCTGCGGGGTCTCCGCATGATCACTATGGCAAAGTGTTTACACGATTGCTCCTTGAGCTGTTTCCTGGAGGTAGGAGAGGGCAAGGCTAGCTCTCTCCCTCCTATATGATCTGGTCTAGAGCTAATGGGTTCCAACCCTTTGCATGGGTGCCTTGGGGGGTTTATATAGGCCTACCCCCCGGGGGTACAATGGTAATCCGGCTGGACGCGGGCCTAGCCGTTAGCGCCTCTGGCCTCCATCTTCCCTGCCGACCGCTGGGGCCCGCCGACTGGCCTGGTACGGAGCCGACAGGCCGCGTCCGTCGCGGGCGGGTCTTGCCGGCTGCTGATTACTGTAGTCGTGCTTTTGATGATGCGGGCTTGATCATGGGGTCGTGGCAACAGCCCCGTTGCCTAGAGGGCGATCACTATTGCCACTCTCCATCACATCCTGATTAATGGCGCGTGGGCCCCGGGGGAGGGCTCAGCCGACTCCCCGGGGCCGACTCCCGACGGGTCCGACTGGTGGTGCAACACCCCGAGACCGATGTGCCAGGTGTCATCCAGTTATTCGTTGTTGTTGCCGTGTCATTGCTGGCGTGTCATGCATTGCATATCATGTCATCATGTGCATTTCATTTGCATACGTGTTCGTCCCATGCATCCGAGCATTTTCCCCGTTGTCCGTTTTGCATTCCGGCGCTTCGTTCTCCTCCGGTGGTCATTTCTAGCTTTCTTTTGTGTGTGGGGATTAAACATTTCCGGATTGGACCGAGACTCGCCAAGCGGCCTTGGTTTACTAACAGTAGATCGTCTATCAAGTTTCGTATCATTTGGACTTCATTTGATACTCCAATGGTTAACCGAGGGACCGAAAAGGCCTCGTGTGTATTGCAGCCCAACACCCCTCCATTTTGGCCCAAAACCCATCTAAGTCTTCTCCATCAGCTAGAGCATTCGATCACGATCGCGTGGCCAAAAACCGCACCTCTTTTGGACTCTCCTAGCTCCCTCTACCTATAAGTATGTGATCCCCTCCGAAATTTTCGTGCAGATGAACCCTAACCTCCTCCTCCGGGCGTCGCCGGACAATTTCCCACCGCGCCCGGACATGTCCGCTCGCCCTCCACCTCACCCCGCCCAATGGGCAGCCGCCACATCAGCCGCGCCACCGCTCCGGGCCAACCGCGGCGCGCCACCTCAGCCCAGCCGCTCCCTCTCTCTTCTCAGCCCCGCCGCCGGCCCGCGCGGCCCGGATCGGGCCCGCGGGGCCCATCTCCTCGCGCCGCCGCCCGATCGGATCCGCCGTCGCCTGTCGGGCCGCCGCCGCTAGCGCCCGCGCGCCACCCGCGCCTGCTTGACCCCGCCGCCGCGCCTCGTCTCAGCCGCCGCCCGCCGGCGTTCGCCGCCATCGCCTGCGCCGCTCCGCGGCGTTCAGCCACCGCCTTTGCCCGGCCCCGCCGGGGATCTCCGCCGCGTGCTTCACCGCCGGAAGCCGTCCCCGCCACCCAACGCCACCCGCGCCGCTCCGGTCGCCGGCCGCCGCCGCCATCGCCGGAGCTCACGGAGCTCGCCAGAGACGACTCCGGCCGGATCCACCCGGTGTGGACCAGATCCACCCGCTCGCTCAACCAAACGCCTCCCCTCGTCCCGATCCGCTCCGTCCGGGATATCTTCGTCCCGGTTTGACTTTTTCCAGAGGTATATTTTCACTAAGTCCCGAGATTCCCAGATCCAAGTGCTCATGTTCATGGCCTCGTAACTTTGCATCTGTAGCTCCGATTCATGCATATAGCATATCAAAATGTTCATCTCAGAGAGTACATCATTTTATTCCATTGCATCATTTCCATTTGAGTTCATCTTGATGCCCGAAATGCTGTTGGAAGAGGGCTACTTGAGTTAATTGTCAGATCTGCTGCTCCATTTAGCTTTTTGTCATTTTTGCCATGATTAATGTGTGCATGATATGCCCTGATGCTCTACATATGTTTTGTTTAGGGTTTTGTCATCTTTCCAGAGGTGCAAACCATGTAATTTTGTGATGAGTGTGGTGACTAGTGCAAGCTTGCAAAGTGGTGCACTTGCTAATTCTGTTTTCAGGGACTTAGTAATTCCACAAAGTCCTTGATCTGTTTATTTCATGATGCCATATGTTCGTGTTGTTTCCTAGTGATCCGCGCCTCTTTTGAGGATGATCAGTAAGGATGTTTTGTTAATATTGTAGTGCTCTATCCATCCATGTCTTTGTTTGCAATTATGGAGCACCCTAGCTTGAGTCAATCGAGCTCTACTTTTGCTACTTTGTGAATCTGGGCAGATTGTCAACTTGTTTGCAATTTTGCCGGTGATGTTGTAGTTGAGCCGTGCATGCTATGCTTTTATTCTTGCCATGTCTAGATTGAATTTTGTGCCTTCTTGATGGCTGTATGCTTGTCTTGCCATGACTTGCCCCGTAGTGAGTGCATCGAGCTCGTAAACATGCCTACTTGAGTTAACTTTCAGCATGTGTCAGTTTTTCACTAAGTCTAAAACTGATTATGTTTTTGCTATGTTCACATGCTTACAATTGTATTTTCTGATCCCTTTTGGCTCAAGGTCACTAAGGGACTTTCGTTAAGCTCTTTGAGTAGCTCCATGCCATGCTTTACTTTGCCATGTTCAGGTCCTGTAGCATGTAGTTTTGTTGCTCCGGAGAGGGCTACCTGATCTGAAATTCCAGACAAGTGTTAATTTCACTAAGTCTGAGATCTGTTTGCCATTTGCATTTTGCCATGCTTGTTTGAACCTGTTACTGGACTTTGAATTGGCCGTAGCTCAGTGCTAGACTTCTGTTAAGCATCTTGAATGCATCCCTGCCATGTATTTTGTTGTCATGTTTGGGTGCTGTAGCATGTTCATCTCATTGAATTTAGATGGCTACTTGCTGTAAATCGCAGACCGGTGTCATATTTGAATCGCTTGCCATTTCCAAACCGTAACTCCGATTCCGGCGTTCTTTATATCGTTTTCAAGCGATTTCATCTCACCTTTCCAGTGGCACACTTGGATTTCCATGTTGAGGCCAGGTTCATGCATTCCTTGTCAAATCATGCATATGCATTGCATACCGCATCCCGCATATCATACCATGTTCTTGTGTTGGTTGTTTACTATGTCGTGTGCTTCTTTTCCAGTGTTTGCTTCTTCGGTTTGGTTCCGGTAACGTCGTGCTTGTGAGAAATCGTTCGTCTACGTCCATTTGTCTTCTTCATGGACTCGTTCTTCTTCCTTGCGGGATTTCAGGCAAGATGATCATACCCTCGAAATCACTTCTATCTTTGCTTGCTAGATGCTCGCTCTTTTGCTATGCCTACGCTGCGATACCTACCACTTGCTTATCATGCCTCCCATATTGTTGAACCAAGCCTCTAACCCACCTTGTCCTAACAAACCGTTGTTTGGCTATGTTATCGCTTTGCTCAGCCCCTCTTATAGCGTTGTTAGTTGCAGGTGAAGATTGAAGTTTTGTTCCTTGTTGAAACATGGAGATTGTTCCTTGTTGGAACATGGATATTTTTGTTGGGATATCACGATATATCTTATTTAATTAATGCATCTATATACTTGGTAAAGGGTGGAAGGCTCGGCCTTATGCCTAGTGTTTTGTTCCACTCATGCCGCCCTAGTTTCCGTCATATCGGTGTTATGTTCCCGGATTTTGCGTTCCTTACGCGGTTGGGTTATAATGGGAACCCCTTGACAGTTTGCTTTGAATAAAACTCCTCCAGCAAGGCCCAACATTGGTTTTACCATTTGCCACCTAGCCTTTTTTCCCTTGGGTTAGGCCAGCCGAAGGGTCATCTTTATTTTAAACCCCCCGGGCCAGTGCTTGTCTAAGTGTTGGTCCAAACTAGAGCCCCTTGCAGCGCCACCTCGGGGAAACTCGAGGGCTGGTTTTAGTTGTACGGATTGCTTATCCGGTGTTGCCCTGAGAACGAGATATGTGCAGCTCCTATCGGGATGTCGGCGCATCGGGTGGTCTTGCTGGACTTGTTTTACCATTGTCGAGGATGTCTTGGAGTACCGGGATACCGAGTCTGATCGGAATGTCTCGGGAGGAGGTCTATTCCTTCGTTGACCGTGAGAGCTTGTGATGGGCTAAGTTGGGACACCCCTGCAGTGATTTGAACTTTCTAAAGCCGTGCCCGCGGTTATGGGCAGATGGGAATTTGTTAACGTCCGGTTGTAGATAACTTGAACCTTAACTTAATTAAAATGAGCCAACCGCGTGTGTAACCGTGATGGTCTCTTTCCGGCGGAGTCCGGGAAGTGAACACGGTGTTGGAGTTATGCTTGACGTAGGTTGTGCTAGGATCACTTCTTGATCATACTTTTATCGACCGTGCTTTGCCTTCTCTTCTCGCTCTCTTTTGCGAACAAGTTAGCCACCATATATGCTAGTCACTTGCTGCAGCTCCACCTCATACCTTTACCTTACCCATAAGCTTAAATAGTCTTGATCGCGAGGGTGCGAGATTGCTGAGTCCCCGTGGCTCACAGATACTTCCAAACCAGCTTGCAGGTGCCGATGAGTCCGTGTAGATGACGCACCCAAGCTCAGGAGGAGCTCGATGAAGATCTTATCCTTTATGTTGTTTCGTTCTAGTTGATCAGTAGTGGAGCCCAATTGGGGTCGATCGGGGACCTTGTCGCATTTGGGGTACTTCTTTTATTTTGGCTCCATAGTCGGGCCTTGATTGTATCTGATTGATGTATTGCTTTATTCATGTAATTGGGTGAAGTGGCAATTGTAAGCCAGCTATGTAATCTCTTTCCCTTATTATATTACATGGGTTGTGTGAAGATTACCTCACTTGCGACATATGCCTTCAATGCGATTATGCCTCTAAGTCGTGCCTCGACACGTGGGAGATATAGTCGCATCGAGGGTGTTACAAGTTGGTAATCAGAGCCTTCCCCGACCTTAGGAGCCCCATTGCTTGATCGTTTTTAGCGGCCGAGTTGTGTCTAGAAAAATGTTTTGAGTCATTTAGGAATTATATATCGGAGAGATTAGGAATTCTTTTTACTTCCCAGTCTCCTCATCGCTCTGGTAAGGCATCCTGACATAGAGTTTTGACTATTCTCTTCTCAAATTTCACTAAAAAAATTTAGGATCATGCGGGTATCTTGGAATCGTTCCGATGGCTTTATGATGAGAACATTGTCTTGGTGCCTCCTGTCAGGGGTTTTGTGGAAGTGTCCCGGGGAGTTGAGCTCCGAGGTGTTGTCGTCACAATTTTATCATTGCAGTTCTGGAATACCTGAGTTTAGTACGCCGACATCAAAATCTCTTTTATGCAGTTCGTTGGTGAGATAACCTCGACGCCACCCAGTATTGGGGCGAGAGTTCGGGAGTATCGCCATAACTCGTATAACGGATGCTTTTCGAAGGTTGAGGTAGATGATTTCCGAAGGTTTCTTGGTTATGTGTTGAAGGATGGATACAGCTGGATGTAAGATTTGCTAGTTTGGGTGAGATATTATGCTTCCCCTGTATCCCCAACACCTGATTGCATAACCAGAAAGGTTCGGGAGTTCCATAGGTGGGAATTCAAGTAGCTCTTAGGATATCTTTCCGACAGATGTATGATATGAAATTGGGGTTCGACGTCTAGTGGTCCGCCTATTCACGGTTGGTTTTACAGTGGTCTCGTTGTGTCTTAAAGAGTCCTTGGCTATGCCGACTCGGGGATGCTTCTTATGTCATGTGCACTGCCTTGTACATGATGGTGCTGTACGATCGAGCCCGTGTAGGCCCCACCACGAAAACTTCGGACGAAATCTCTATCATATGTTTGTTCTGGCTTATTCTGCAAGCCAACCCTTTGTTTTTGTTTGGAGTTGTGGTATTCGAGTTGCTTCAATGTCAAGGTGTTGATTCCATACCTTCCCCAAATGGTGTTCTCATACTCCGATGTGGATACCAATCATTCATGATAATCGAGACTGTCATGTCAATCCTTTTCAACCGGTGTGTTTCTCTTCTAGTGGATCCAAACATTTCAACATCCGCAAGATCCAATCTCAGCTTTCTCAACGGTGTTTGTTTCATCCGTCTCCAAGTTTCCTTTGTTTTTCCTGCCCACCCACCCTTTTTCCTCGAGGACTCGGATTTCCTAATCAAGTATCCTTTTATTCATGTGAAGTCTCTCCATTCTTTTCCGTCAATATTCTTACCCGGCGGAACCAATACAAGCTTTGTTGATCATATATTTTCCTCATTTCAATACCTTCTCATACCGGTGCACCTCTTAATCATCTACTCCTCGCTATTCATTTGTTTCGGAGTGCCGAAGATATCTCAGAAGATTCGTGTTTCCACTCTACATTCATTCAAGATCTTTTGAGGATGTTACCTCATTCAAGCCATTTAAATTCAACCGGTGGAATCTCTCTTTTCAAGCAATCGTTCAACGGTGTATCTTTTCAGTGGGCCCTAACCCACAGATCTTTTTCCAGGATCTTACCTGACTCTTCTATTTTCCCGGAGCTACCATCAAATTCTTTTTGAAATTTGACGTAATAATGAATTGTCATCAGTCAAATGCCTCTCTCCAAGATCTTCCAAATTCTTTTCATCGTGGTTTCAACTTTTCCATTCTTCTTCATTCCAGAGCATCTCAACAATTCATGGTGGTGTTTCTCGTCGTCATTCTCAGCTTTGAAGACTGAAGAAGAGTTTCTCCTCCGTATCTTATCCGTTCTCTCAAAGACTCGTGATTCTAGCTTGTTGCCATCCTCTCGTAATTGTTTTGATCGTGAAAATTCTTTCCAACTATCCGGAGTAATTCAGAGTATTTTCAGTTTGTTTCTCCGGAGCCCCATCATCTAAGATTTATTTATTCTCAGCTTTCAGCTATGGTTCTCTAAATCTTACCGGTGTTTCGTTCAAGTGATCTCTTCGTTCTCATGTATCTAAATTCTCTCAAGCATCTTCGTTTAATTGCTAATTCTTCCCGGTGTGTCTTCATGTTTTAATTGTTCTTTTTCAATTCTTATGGTGGTTCGTTCAAGAGTCTTCTTCCTTCGTGTATCATATCATGCATTCATGCTTTTCAAATTCTACCGGTGGATCATTGAAGACTTTCTCAAGTTTGTGCCATATCTCTCTAAAACCTTCCAACGGGAATAAGTTGTTTGCAATCCGTTGCTTGTCATCAACTTAAATTGATGAAGGATACGCATAACATAATTCTTATTCTTGTTTCATTCTAGTGATCTAATTTCCTGCTTTCCGGCATGGTTAATCATATCACATTCTCGGTTTGAGATGCTTTATCTTTCTTTTCCAGAGTTCCAAGATCTTTCAATTATATCACCACGAGGATCTATCTAAATCATTACAAGGCTTCACCTTGTGTTTTCAACTACCCTTTCTTTCCGTTTGATCATTCTTTTGTTTAACGGAGTTTCTTCATGGAGGTTCTACATGATGGTTCATCTATGATTTAATTCTTTCTCGAAGTGTTCATCGAGAGTCTTTTCTAAGAAACTCAAGTTTTCTTCTTCTTGCTATCTGGAGTGCAATTCTTTCTTCCGAATCATGGGAGGTGGTATTATATCATTCTTGATAATTTGAGTTCATGTTTCATGATTCACATGTTATTAAGAATGAGGTATTTTAAATCCACCAATCTCGTCATTGGGATTACCTTGGGCTATATTTCACCTAAAGCCTTCCATAAGGATTGTTGCTATCTATGGTGTTTATAAATGACCCAAGTTATTCATCTATCCTCCCGGTGAAATAAGTTTCTCATCTCCTTGTTGTTATCAATCTAATATATCGTTTCCGTTAGTGGCACAATTTCACCTCATAGTTTTGAGATGTTCTCCATAAGCCCACTACAGCCTTGTTCTTTTAGTTGTTGGTTTTCCAACAACCCCGTTCGACCCTACTCCTAAGGATACCTTTTCAAGTTCTTTTGTAGTAGAAGTTGGCATTATCTTCTACATTCGTTTGTCTCAATTATCTTTACTCTACTTTTTCGTTCTGGAGGCATTGTGATGTTGCTCTCTGCAACCCATCTTCTTGTTTTGTCAGGATCGTGTTCTTTTCGTCCTTATCCTTTTTAACCGGAGTGGTTTCAATATACATCTTGCCCTTCAACCTCAAGGTTTTTCACAATATTCTTTGTCCCTCTTTTCTAACGGAGTGTTTTCGACCTTGTTCACCTTCGTTGTATTCTTTTCTCGAATTTGTTCAACCTCGCAAGGTTCTTTGGTTTCACTCGTTTGTCAAAGGAGCAACTTAGTTTTACCTCTTCACTTTCTCTTCCGTTTTTCCCTCTGGTGCCATTCTAGATCTCGGGACGAGATCCTTTCGTAGTGGTGGAGTGTTGTAACGCCCCGAGACCGATGTGCCAGGTGTCGTCCAGTTATTCGTTGTTGTTGCCGTGTCATTGCTGGCATGTCATGCATTGCATATCATGTCATCATGTGCATTTCATTTGCATACGTGTTCGTCTCATGCATCCGAGCATTTTCCCCGTTGTCCGTTTTGCATTCCGGCGCTTCGTTCTCCTCTGGTGGTCATTTCTAGCTTTCTTTACTGTGTGGGGATTAAACATTTCCGGATTGGACCGAGACTCGCCAAGCGGCCTTGGTTTACTACCGGTAGACCGCCTGTCAAGTTTCGTATCATTTGGACTTCGTTTGATACTCCAACGGTTAACCGAGGGACCGAAAAGGCCACGTGTGTATTGCAGCCCAACACCCCTCCATTTTGGCCCAAAACCCACCTAAGTCTTCTCCATCAGCTAGAGCGTTCGATCACGATCGCGTGGCCGAAAACCGCACCTCTTTTGGACTCTCCTAGCTCCCTCTACCTATAAGTATGTGATCCCCTCCGAAATTTTCGTGCAGATGAACCCTAACCTCCTCCCCCGCGCGCCGCCGGACAATTTCCCACCGCGCCCGGACATGTCCGCTCGCCCTCCACCTCACCCCGCCCAATGGGCAGCCGCCACATCAGCTGCATCACCGCTCCGGGCCAACCGCGGCGCGCCACCTCAGCCTAGCCGCTCCCTCTCTCTCCTCAGCCCCGCCGCCGGCCCGCGCGGCCCGGATCGGGCCCGCGGGGCCCATCTCCTCGTGCCACCGCCCGATCGGATCCGCCGCCGCCTGTCGGGCCGCCGCCCGATCGGATCCGCCGCCGCCTGTCGGGCCGCCGCCGCTAGCGCCCGTGCGCCACCCGCGCCTGCTCGACCCCGCCGCCGCGCCTCGTCTCAGCCGCCGCCCGCCGGCGTTCGCCGCCATCACCGGCGCCGCTCCGCGCCGTTCGGCCGCCGCCTTTGCCCGGCCCTGCCGGGGATCTCCGCCGCGTGCTTCACCGCCGGAAGCCGTCCCCGCCACCCAACGCCACCCGCGCCGCTCCGGTCGCCGGCCGCCGCCGCCATCGCCGGAGCTCACGGAGCTCGCCGGAGAAGACTCCGGCCGGATCCACCCAGTGTGGACCAGATCCACCCGCTCGCTCAACCAAACGCCTCCCCTCATCCCGATCCGCTCCGTCCGGGATATCTTCGTCCCGGTTTGACTTTTTCCGGAGGTATATTTTCATTAAGTCCCGAGATTCCTATATCCAAGTGCTCATGTTCATGGCCTCGTAACTTTGCATCCGTAGCTCCGATTCATGCATATAGCATATCAAAATGTTCATCTCAGAGAGTACATCATTTCATTCCATTGCATCATTTCCATTTGAGTTCATCTTGATTCCCGAAATGCTATTGGAAGAGGGCAACTTGAGTTAATTGTCAGATCTGCTGCTCCATTTAGCTTTTAGTCATTTTTGCCATGATTAATGTGTGCATGATATGCCCTGATGCTCTACATATGTTTTGTTTAGGGTTTTGTCATCTTTCCAGAGGTGCAACCCATGTAATTTGGTGATGAGTGTGGTGACTAGTTCAAGCTTGCAAAGTGGTGCACTTGCTAATTCTGTTTTCAGGGACTTAGTAATTCCACAAAGTCCTTGATCTGTTTATTTCATGATGCCATATGTTCGTGTTGTTTCCTAGCGATCCGTGCCTCTTTTGAGGATGATCAGTAAGGATGTTTTGTTAATATTGTAGTGCTATATCCATCCATGTCTTTGTTTGCAATTATGGAGCACCCTAGCTTGAGTCAATCGAGCTCTACTTTTGCTACTTTGTGAATCTGGGCAGATTGTCAACTTGTTTGCAATTTTGCCGATGATGTTGTAGTTGATCCATGCATGCTATGCTTTTGTTCTTGCCATGTCTAGATTGCATTTTGTGCCTTCTTGATGGGTGTATGCTTGTGTTGCCATGACTTGCACCGTAGTGAGTGCATCGAGCTCGTAAACATGCCTACTTGAATTATATTTCAGCATGTGTCAGTTTTTCACTAAGTCTGAAATTGATTATGTTTTTGCTATGTTCACATGCTTGCAATTGTATTTTCTGATCCCTTTTGGCTCAAGGTCACTAAGGGACTTTTGTTAAGAGCTTTGAGTAGCTCCATGCCATGCTTTACTTTGCCATTTTCAGGTCGTGTAGCATGTAGTTTTGTTGCTCCGGAGAGGGCTACCTGATCTGAAATTCCAGACAAGTGTTAATTTCACTAAGTCTGAGATCTGTTTTCCATTTGCATTTTGCCATGCTTGTTTGAACCTGTTAATGGATGAATTGGCCGTAGCTCAGTGCTAGACTTCTGTTAAGCATCTTGAATGCATCCCTGCCATGTATTTTTTTGTCATGTTTGGGTGCTGTAGCATGTTCATCTCATTACATTTAGATGGCTACTTGCTGTAAATCGCAGACCGGTGTCATATTTGAATCGCTTGCCATTTCCAAACCGTAACTCCGATTCCGGCGTTCTTTATATCGTTTTCAAGCGATTTCATCTCACCTTTCCAGTGGCACACTTGGATTTCCAAGTTGAGGTCAGGTTCATGCATTCCTTGTCAAATCATGCATATGCATCGCATACCGCATCCCGCATATCATACCATGTTCTTGTGTTGGTTGTTTAGTATGTTGTGTGCTTCTTTTCCGGTGTTTGCTTCTTCGGTTTGGTTCCGATAACGTCGTGCTTGTGATAAATCATTCGTCTACGTCCATTTGTCTTCTTCATGGACTCATTCTTCTTCCTTGCGGGATTTCAGGCAAGATGATCATACCCTCGAAATCACTTCTATCTTTGCTTGCTAGATGCTCGCTCTTTTGCTATGCCTACGCTGCGATACCTACCACTTGCTTATCATGCCTCCCATATTGTTGAACCAAGCCTCTAACCCACCTTGTCCTAGCAAACCGTTGTTTGGCTATGTTACCGCTTTGATCAGCCCCTCTTATAGCGTTGTTAGTTGCAGGTGAAGATTGAAGTTTTGTTCCTTGTTGAAACATGGAGATTGGTCCTTGTTGGAACATGGATATTTTTGTTGGGATATCACGATATATCTTATTTAATTAATGCATCCATATACTTGGTAAAGGGTGGAAGGCTCGGCCTTATGCCTAGTGTTTTGTTCCACTCATGCCGCCCTAGTTTCCGTCATATCGGTGTTATGTTCCCGGATTTTGCGTTCCTTACGCGGTTGGGTTATAATGGGGACCCCTTGACAGTTCGCTTTGAATAAAACTCCTCCAGCAAGGCCCAACATTGGTTTTACCATTTGCCACCTAGCCTTTTTTCCCTTGGGTTAGGCCAGCCCAAGGGTCATCTTTATTTTAAACCCCCCCGGGCCAGTGCTTGTCTAAGTGTTGGTCCAAACTAGAGCCCCTTGCAGTGCCACCTCGGGGAAACTCGAGGGATGGTTTTAGTTGTACGGATTTCTTATCCGGTGTTGCCCTGAGAACGAGATATGTGCAGCTCCTATCGGGATGTCGGCGCATCGGGTGGTCTTGCTGGACTTGTTTTACCATTGTCGAGGATGTCTTGGAGTACCGGGATACCAAGTCTGATCGGAATGTCTCGGGAGGAGGTCTATTCCTTCGTTGACCGTGAGAGCTTGTGATGGGCAAAGTTGGGACACCCCTGCAGGGATTTGAACTTTCGAAAGCCGTGCCCGCGGTTATGGGCAGATGGGAATTTGTTAATGTCCGGTTGTAGATAACTTGAACCTTAACTTAATTAAAATGAGCCAACCGCGTGTGTAACCGTGATGGTCTCTTTCCGGTGGAGTCCGGGAAGTGAACACGGTGTTGGAGTTATGCTTGACGTAGGTTGTGCTAGGATCACTTCTTGATCATACTTTTATCGACCGTGCTTTGCCTTCTCTTCTCGCTCTCTTTTGCGAACAGGTTAGCCACCATATATGCTAGTCGCTTGCTGCAGCTCCACCTCATACCTTTACCTTACCCATAAGCTTAAATAGTCTTGATCGCGAGGGTGCGAGATTGCTGAGTCCCCGTGGCTCACAGATACTTCCAAACCAGCTTGCAGGTGCCGATGAGTCCGTGCATATGACGCACCCAAGCTCAGGAGGAGCTCGATGAAGATCTTGTCCTTTATGTTGTTTCGTTCTAGTTGATCAGTAGTGGAGCCCGGTTGGGGTCGATCGGGGACCTTGTCGCATTTGGGGTTCTTCTTTTATTTTGGCTCCGTAATCGGGCCTTGATTGTATCTGATTGATGTATTGCTTTATTCATGTAATTGGGTGAAGTGGCGATTGTAAGCCAGCTATGTAATCTCTTTCCCTTATTATATTACATGGGTTGTGTGAAGATTACCTCACTTGCGACATATGCCTTCAATGCGATTATGCCTCTAAGTCGTGCCTCGACACGTGGGAGATATAGTCGCATCGAGGGTGTTACAGGTGGTCTTCTTGCCGTCTCCTGGGGTCTCACTGACTGGTGGGACCCGCTACCTCTGGGCCGTACAGACAAGCCGTCGTGGGTGCAGGATTCGGTCCTACGGTGCTGACGTCAGGGTCGCCATGGCAATAGTGCCACGCCGCACGGAGATCTTCCGGGGTATGGCGTGATGTGGCCATGCCTGCCCTTGGTAAGGGGCGGGAGTGGGCTTCATTGTCGCCACTCCCCTGCCCCGTCCCACTTGATGAGGTCGTGGGGTTTGTTGGAGTCGTAGGCCGACTCCCCAAAGTCGGCTTCTCTGGAAGTCACCAGGCAGGAGTCGGCTTTCCCTGAAGTCTTCCCTGGGACTCGGCCGTGAGTGGTCACTCGGCCATCTTGCCGTCGACTTCTCGAAGGCGGCTCTTTGTCCTGGGGTCTTGAGGGGTGCAGCTTGCCCCGATGTCTTGAAAGGTTCTGGGCCTCGGGTCGGCCTACCCGTGGCCCATTACTCCGACAGTAGTCCCCGAAGCTGGTGAGGCACCGCGGACGATCGGCCGAGAAGCCTCAGCAGTTTCTCCCTCCGGGTGCTCAACACATGGCTCTTGGTTGACTTCCGTCGGGCTGGCTAGAAGGAGTCGGACTCGCCCAGCTTTGACTCGCACAATGTTTCAAACGCCGTGGCGGGATCCAAGTAGCATGCTTGCTAAGCCTTCGGGCCGCCGCCCGTTCTAGGCCTGTCATGCGATGACACGTGGCTGGGCCATTCTGCCAGCCTACGCATGCGACGGGACAGGCCCATAGGTGGGGCCCGCCACTACCGCGCCTCGGCGCCCGAGCGGATCCGCCGCGGCCCCGGCGGATGGTTGGGATTCCCATGGAGTTACTGCGCGCAGTAACTTTGTCGTGGAACGTGGGGGTCGTGGGGCCGTGGGCACAGTAAATCCCATGACCGCCCCCTCGGCTTTGCAGCCCACGAGGCTACAAGTAGGGGAAAGAGGGGGGCACGCGCGCTCCTCCTTCCCACCACTCCTCGCTCTCCTCCTTCTCACTGCTCCTCGCTCCCCTTCTTCTTCTTCTTCTTCTTCTTCTTCTTCTTCTTCTTCGCGCCGCCGCGTGCCCAAGCTTCGGCGATCGCCGCGGTGATCAGCTCACGATGAGCTCTTCCTCTGCCGCCGCGCCTCCCCCGGTGCGCTCTGGCACCTGGGACGGCTCTGAAGTTCATGACGACCACATCGAGTTCCTCCGCCGGACTCATCGGCTCCCCGGCGAGGATCACGTGCAGGTGCGTCTTGCACCGAAGGGGGAGATTTCCCCCGCGCCGCAGGAGGGCGAGCGGGTCATCTTCCGCTCGCACTGCTTGCACGGGTTGGGGCTGCCGGCGAGCAATTTCTTCCGATCCTTCCTAGAGTTCTATGGCCTCCAGCCGCACCACCTCACCCCCAACACGGTGGTGCTGCTGTCCGCCTTCGTGGCCTTGTGCGAAGGCTTCCTCGGAGTCCTCCCCACCCTCAAGCTCTGGGGGGGAGTTCTTCTTCTCCAAGCTCGGCACCCAGGCTGCAGGCATGCCGGCTCAATGCGGCGCTTTCATCGTCGTGCGATGGTCGGAGGCCGACAACCCCTTCCCCTCCATCTCGCTGATAAATTCGGTGAAGATGTGGCAGAGATCGTACTTCTACGTCAGGAGCATCTCCACAAGGGGCGACTGGGTCAACCTGCCGGCTTTCGAAGCCGGCCCGCCGGCTGGGAGACTGCCCAACTAGTCATACCGGGCCAAGTCGCTGACGCCTGCGGGAGCCGGCACCATCGCGCGACTCCGAGTGCTGACGCAGTCGGAGGGCTTGACTGGTCCAGACCTGCTGGCCGCCTTCGTGGTGCGCCGAGTTCTCCCGCTCCAAGGCCGCCCCCATATGATATGCCAAATGAGCGGGCACCGTGACCCGAGTCGGATGTGCACCAAGGACATGCCTCACAAGGAGGTGGCCTTCATGGTGAACTACCTCTCGGATAGCAAGCTCCTGGAGGATTGGCTGTTCGGCAAGGAGCCATACTCCCGCGTCAACCCCCCGCCCGTGGTGAGTTGCCTTTCCTTTCTTTCTTTGGATTGTCTTCTTTCTCGCCGAGTTTGTTTTGACCGGTCGGCTTTGGTCAGAATCCCCTCCTCCACCCGCCAGCTGGCACCTCAGGGCCGGCCCGCGAGTTCCTCGCCGACCGGGTGGAGAGCGACGTCGACGACCCCGATCTGGGGGCGGCGGCTCTGGAGGACAACGCCGAGGGAGGAGGAGGAGCAGCAGGCGACTTCAGGCCTTCGGCCACTTTCGCCGACTGGACTGACGACGACGTCGAGGGAGAAGTCGCCCCCCGCCATCGGCCAGGAGCCAGCGAGCCTGGCACGGGCTCTTTTGCCGCGCCGGGTGCTCCAGGCGGCGGGAAGAAGCGTAGGGCCGTGCCGACCTTGTTCGGCAGTCGGCCGAAGAAACCCAAGGGTTCGGCTGCGTCGACTCGGCGGGACGAGGCGGCTGCAAAGGCCATCCGCTTCCGTAAGGAAGTGAAGAAGCCGCCATTGGTCTCTGTGTGAGTATTCTGTCTCAATGCTTTATTCTTTCTTTGTGGCTTTGCCTGAGTCTTTTGCTTGCTTCCCTTGCTTCAGGGCTCCCCTCACTCTTGAGAGGGTCACCACGGCCTCCGTAATGGGGTCAGCGGAGACGTCCGCCACTACTCGGCGGATTGACCCCGCTGCTGACCTCTGGGAGGCGACAGAGCGGAATGCGTAGGAGAAGCGCAACGAAGAAGAGGCCGTTCGCCTGGAGAAGGCGGAGGCCGATAGGGCGGAGGCCTCCGCCAAGAAAAAACTGGCGGAGGCCGAAGCCGCCACCGCGACGAAGCAGCAGGCTGAGGAGGCCGCACGCCGCCAATCGGCGGTGTTCGTCACCCCATTGAACTCTGCGCCGCCGCCTCCAGAGTTCACGGGGCAGACTGGGGAAGCCGGCGGCGAGAACCCCGGCGTGGAGAGGGAAGGCGGCGACCCCTCTACGCCAGACGTGATTGTTCCGCCGCCGCCTCCGCCGTCGTCTAAGAGTGCGCAAGGCAAGAAGCCAGCAGACCCTCTGGTGCCGCCGACCGAAGACGAGGCCGTGGCGAGGTTACTCCTCCAAGTCGGCTCGCCAACACGCCGCCGTCTGGAGAAGGCGACTTCGGCACCCCGCCCCCTGGAGGCCGGCACCGCCAGCTCAGCGGTCCCAGACACCGAAGCAACGAGCGTCGCGCCCATTGGGTGGGTGCGAGGAGGCGGCACAGGGCCGCTAAACCAGGCGCTTCTGGACGTCCAGGCGAAGCTTCGTGCTGAGGGCGACGCTCTCCAGAATTGCACCAAGGCGTACCTGGCGTCGCGGGCAGCCGTCCGGGTATGTTTTTTCCTTTGGTCCTTGTTTCCTTGTTTTTCTCTGTGGGGGCACGCCAGCGCACCCACTGGGTGTAGTCCCCGAGTTTCGGGCTGGCTGCTGAGCAGACAGCTCGGAACTCCAATTGATGAACTCTGGGTATTAACTTTTGGTCTGAAACGCTTGACGCGGGATTACCACAACCTCCGCGTCACTGCCTTCAACCGTAATGTTGAAGAGCTGGGAAAGCGGACTGCCGATTTGTCGGAGAGCCGGAGTAAGTCCTTTTTCTTCTTTGCGGGGGCGCGCTGGCGCACCCGCGGGCTGTAGTCCTCGAGATTCGGGCCGACTACTGAGCAGTCGGGCCGGATCTCCCCGGCGATCTTCTTTATTGATGACTTAACGCCTTCTTTCTTCCTTCTTTTCAGGAGCCAACACTGCTCTTCAACAACAGCTGAGCGAAGCCAACTCCGCATGCGCGCCAAAGGGGAGGAGTGAAGCAAGCTCGCCACGAGGCGCGATCTGCTGGCCACGCAATTGGCGGAGCAGAAGGAGCTGCTTGCGAAGATGCAGAGGGAGGCGGAAGAGACGGAAACCGCCCTCCTGGCCGAGTTCGTGAGCGAGCGCTCCTCCTGGTCTGACAAGGAGGCGATGCTGGCCTCTGGCTTCCATGAGATTGAAGACATCGTTGATGGTGAGTTTCTTTACTTTCTTTCTTCGAGCTGCCGATTATAAGTCGTGCTGACTCCTGGTTTTTGACTTGCTTCTTCGTTTCTTCCGTCTTGGCAGACTTCTTTCCTGGGCACTCGCAGGCTGCCATCCAAGCCATCGAGGCTGACCGTGAAGGTCGGAGGGCGGAGGGCGCAGAGATCGCCGCCGATGCCCCCCGAACCCTTGACGAGCACATCCTGAGCATCGAGGCTCGTCTTCGGCCGACTCACTGGATGCTGCGCCAGCTTCAGCGCGTCGGTGCCCAGGCGATTGCCGGCCTGTGGCCGGACATGCAGGCTCCGCACACCCCCAGCCTGACGGCTGACTGGCTAGAGGTCGCGGCTAGTCGTCTTGAGGCCTGGAAGGGTTCTTCGGCCCGAGCTGGAGCACGCCGGGCCTTGGAGTTCGTCAAGGCGTGGTATCCGGTGCTGGATCTAGACCGGCTGGCCACGCTTCGGTCGGAGGCCCAGCCGGAGCTGGCAGCTGCGGAAGACGCCCTCGTCATGCGTGCTGCGGCGATCGCCGAGTACACCGACACCAGCATCTTCGTCCCCGAGCGGTCTGAAGACGGCGAGGAGGTACCGCCGGAGTGGTTTGGGATGAACCTAGACTACGGCGAGGACTCGGCGGAGGTGATTGGCTCCAGCGTCAAGGAGGAAGGCGAGGCAGAGGACGGAGGTGAGGCGGAGGCACCAGAAGACGGAGCAGACGTCCAGCCTCAGCTCGACCGCGCCTCCAGCAATGAGCCGCGTGCGACCGAGTCGACTGCCGCTGGAGGCGATCAAGCCGAGACTACCCAGCCGGCCGCCCCGACGCCTGACGCTGCCGCCTCCTCCGACCCTCCGAATCCGTCTGCTGCTTCCTAAGCTGCCGCTTTATCTTTATTTTATCTGCTTCAGTAGTCTTTGAAGAACTTGTTAATTCGCACAATTCCACCCGCGGGGCGTATTTTGAACTTCTGCTCGAAGATTCGGCCAAGGGCCTATGTTATGTAAATATATTTATCTGAGTTCTATCTTTTCTTGCTCATTGCTCTTTTGGCTTTTTTCTTTTGCCGCTTTCTCTTAGTTGCCTGCCTTGCCAATCGGACAGCCGCTCTGCGGACTGCCGCTGCATCAAATGCTTGGCTACTTGGGAAGGCAAGTACTTAGCCGTTTTTAAGAGTTTTTGAGCAAGTTGAATAGAACGCGGCAATCCGACTACTCGAGAGTCGGTTTGCAAAAAGGCTGGAGGCCGTCTTGAACTATGCTTTATGCTTTGAGTCCTTAGCCATTTTTCATGCGAATGCCCATTCTACCTTACTTCTGCCCACCGTACAGTCGCTCTGCGAGCTGCGACTTCTGACAGGAGACGGTTTAGGCGTTTACACACTACTTGTCCGACTGCAGGAAGCATTTCATGGTGCAAGGCGGCAAGTCCCCGGGCCGACTTGTCGAGCCCGGTGCCAAACGGCATAACAAAGAGTAACATACTTGTAGGCATAATTTTTATCATACATACAAAAGAGGGCAGTCCCCGAGCTCGTCTCGGGGGGCCCGAAGTCTTGGTACTTTAATACAAAGGGTAGCATGGTACATACTGCATTAACTGTAAAATCTTCGGAGGAGATTTGCATTCCATGGCCGCTCTGTCTCTTTGCCGGAGTCGTCCCTCTTGCGTGTTCGGGGCTTCTGAGCGTCAATCAGGTAGTAGGAGTCGTTGCCCAGTACTTGGCTGATGATGAAAGGGCCTTCCCAAGGCGCCGACAGCTTGTGCTAGCCGGCTGTTCGCTGGATCAGCCGGAGCACAAGGTCGCCTTCTTGGAAAGATCTTGGCTTGACCTTCCTGTTGTGTTTTTGGCGCAGGCTCTGCTGGTAGATGCTGGACCGGCTGAGTGCCAACAGCCGGCCCTCTTCTAGTAGATCGACGCCGTCTTGTCGTGCTTCTTCCGCTTCCTCCTCGGTGTACATGGTGACTCGTGGGGAGTCGAACTCTATGTCCGTTGGGATGACAGCTTCGGCACCGTAGACGGGGAAGAAAGGCGTGAAGCCGGTTGACTTGTTTGGAGTCGTGCGCAGACTCCAGAGGATGGCTGGTAGCTCGTCGAGCCAGCAGCCAGCCGAGCGCTCCAGAGGCTCGATCAGCCAGGGTTTGATGCCGGACAGGATGAGACCGTTTGCTCGCTCCACCTGGCCGTTTGACTATGGATGGGCGACGGATGCTAGGTCCAGTCGGATGCCCTGTGTTGCGCAAAAACGGGCCAAGGCGCCTTTGGCAAAATTTGTGCCGTTGTCGATGATGATGCTGTGTGGTATGCCGTACCGAATTGTGATATCGGCGATGAAAGTCACGGCAGTCGGACCGTTCTGCTTCTTGATTGGCTTTGCTTCTATCCACTTGGTGAACTTGTCCACTGCGACAAGTAAGTGAGTTAAGCTACCTCATGCTATCTTGAATGGTCCCACCATGTCTAGACCCCAAACTACGAAAGGCCGGGCAATGGGGATGGTCTTGAGTGCAGAAGCTGGCTGGTGCGGCTTGGAGCTGAACTTCTGGCACCCTTTGCATTTTTGGACCAACTCCTTGGCCTCTTCTAGGGCAGTCGGCCAGAAGAAACCGTGTCGAAAGGCTTTGGCAACGAGCGCTCTTGAAGCCACATGGTGGCCGCACTCGCCTTGATGGATGTCTTTGAGAATTGCTTGGCCTTGCTCTAGCTCTACGCAGCGCTGGTAGACACCAGGGACGCTGCGCCTGACCAGCTCTCTATTGACTATGGTGTAGGCTGCCGCCCGGTGTTGTACTTGCCGAGCCGAGGTCTCATCAGTCGGCAGCTCTTTGCTCACCAGGAATTTGAGGATGGGCTGGGCCCATGAGGGTGCTGCTATTTCTTCGACTACCAGAACTGCGACTTGGACGAGGGCGGTTGGGCTGGGAGGCGGTGGGTTGGAGTCAACAACCGCTTGCTGGGCTGATGAAGTCCCCAGGTCGACTGGCGCGGCCCTTGGGTCGAGTTTTGGAGTCTTCGAGTCCGCCGCCGCAGTCCCCGGGCCGGGTTCGACTGTGGCGGCTTTGGAGCCATCTGCCAAAATCCCCGTACCGTCTGCCGGAGCTCTGGAGTCGGATCCGACGTCTTCGGGAGGAGTTGGCACAAAAATGGAGTCTGATTCTGGTGAAGGCTTGACAGACGGCTTGAGGAGGCGTTGAAGGGCGACGCCGGATGGTATTGCTTGGCGGGTAGAGCCGATTCGTGCCAAGGCGTCTGCTTGGTCGTTGTCATTTCTTGGAACATGGAGGAACTCGCACCCTTCGAAATACCCGTTGAGTTGCTGCACGAGGAAACGGTAACTCGCCATGTTTGCATCTTTCGCGTCCCAGTCGCCAAATGACTGCTGGACCACTAAGTCCGAGTCGCCATAACACAAGATCCGGCGGATGCCAAGTTCTTTGGCAAGCCGGAGCCCGTGAATGAGCGCCTCGTACTCGGCGACGTTGTTGGAGGCGGCAAAATGGATTTGCAGTGCGTATTTGAGCTTGTCGCCTTTAGGAGAGGTGAGGACGACACCGACTCCCAAGCCGGTGCGCATCTTGGAGCCGTCGAAATGCATCCGCCAATGGGTGGAGTCAGGCGCTGGAGGTAGGTACTGGGTCTCGGCCCAGTCGACGAGGAAGTCGGCCAGTGCTTGTGACTTGATAGCGGTGCGGGGCTGGTAGTGGATGGTGTAGGGAGCCAGCTCTATGGCCCACTTGGCCACTCGGCCAGAGGCATCTCGGCTACCAATGATCTCGGCAAGCGGGGCTGTGCAGACCACCATGATTGGATGCTCTTGAAAGTAAGGCTTCAATTTCTTGGCAGTAAAGTGTACGCCATAGCACATCTTCTGGTAATGGGGGTAGTTCTGCTTGGAGGTCGATAGTACTTCGCTCAGGTAATATACCGGTCTCTGGATAGGTAGTGCCTTGCCTTCCTCCTTGCGTTCCACTACAATGACCGTGCTGACTACCCTGCTGGTGGCGGCGATGTACAGGAGCATAGGTTCCTTGGGAGTCGGAGCCGCCAGGACGGGTGGAGTAGTCAGCATCTTCTTCAACTGGAGAAAAGCTTCGTCTGCCTTATGGTTCCACTCGAAAAAGTGGTCTTCTTCATGAGTTGGTATAAGGGGAGAGCTTTCTCGCCCAGCCGACTGATGAATCGGCTGATGGACGCCAAGCAGCTGGTGAACTTTCGCACATCCAGCAGTCGGCTGGGTACCTCCATTCCTCAATGGCCTTGATCTTCATAGGGTTGCATTCTGTGCCACGTTCAGAGACCAGGAAGCCAAGGAGCTGGCCGGATGGTACTCCGAAGACACACTTCTCGGGATTGAGCTTGATCTGGAATTGGCGTAGGTTCTCAAAGGTCTCCTTGAGGTCTTCCAGCAGTGTTCCACGCTTTTCCGTCTTCACCACCACGTCGTCCACGTAGACGTGGGCGTTCCTGCCGAGCTGCTTGAGGAGGCACTTCTGCATGCAACGCTAAAAGGTGGCGCCAGCATTCCTTAAGCCAAACATCATGGTGAGGTAGCAAAAGGTTCCAAACGGTGTGATGAAGGCGGTCTTCAGTCTGTCAGCCGGGTTCAGCTTGATCTGGTGATATCCTGAGTATGCATCCAAAAAACTCAACAGCTCGCATCTGGCTGTGGAGTCTATCACCTGGTCGATTCTTGGTAGAGCAAATGGGTCCTTGGGGAAGGCCTTGTTGAGGCTCGTGTAGTCAATACACATTCGCCACTGCTTGTTCTTCTTCAGTACCAGGACCGGATTTGCTAGCCATTCTAGAAAGAACACTTCCATAATGAAGCCGGTTGCGAGGAATCGGGCTATCTCTTCTCCGACAACTCTTCTCTTCTCTTCTGATAGGCGGCGCAGGGGCTGCCTGACCGGCTTTGCATCAGATCGGACATGTAACTTGTGCTCGGCGAATTCCGTCGGTACACCTGGCATGTCTTTGGGGGACCATGCGAAGATGTCCCGATTCTCACAGAGGAAATCGACGAGCTCGCCTTCCTATTTGCTGTCGAGGTTTGCACCTACGACAACGTACCTCTCTGGGTGCTCCAGATCCAAGGGTATCTTCTTTGTCTCTTTGGCCGGTTTGAACGAACCTTCAGCCTCCGACTCCTTCGGGTTGGGCGATACTTCTGGCTGCTTGCCAGCCATCGCCACAACTCGCTCAAGGAGTCGCTTCTCGGCCGCGATTACCAGGGACTCGGCCAGCCGACTGCTCTCAGCCGCGCAGGCAGACGACTTCCAGTAGTCGCCGGCCACAGTCAGAATTCCCCTGGAACTGGGCATCTTCATCTTGAGGTAGGCGTAGTGGGGGACTTCCATGAACTTGGCCAAGGCGGGTCGGCCGAGTAGCGCATGGTATGGGCTCTCGAGGTCCACCACCTCAAACCAAATAGACTCTCAGCAGAAGTGATCTTTGTCTCCAAAGAGGACGTCCATCAGGATCTTGCCGATTGGTGAGCAGGAAAGCCCAGGAACAATGCCGTGGAACACAGTCCGGCTGTTCTGAAGCTGTCTTTGCTTGACTCCTAACTTCTCCATGGTGTCCTTGTACAGGATATCGATGTTACTGCCTCCGTCTATCAGAACTCGCGAGAAACACGTGGCTCGTCTATCCGTAGCAAAGGTGGCGTCCAAGACCAAGGCATAGGAGCCTGGACTTGGCATCACCTCTGGGTGGTCAGCCCTGCTCCAGCTGATGGGCTTCTTGGACCAGTGCATGAACTCTGGCGTCTCTGATGCTACCGCATTCACCTCTTGTCGCTGCAGCCGCCTGCTGCGTCGATCATCAGCCATACTGGTAAACACCACATAGGCTCCGTGTTCTTCAGGTTATTCGTCTTGTACTGCGCCGACTGGCCTGATAGCCGGCTGCTGGGGCGGAGGCGGAGGCGGCTGCCCTGCAGGCGGGGTGGCAGGAGGCCGTCTCCCTTGGCGATCTTGGTGAGCCAGTGGCACTTCCGGGTGGTGTGATTCGACGGCTTCGCGCCGCTATGGAACTTGCAAGGTCCATCCAGGGTCTGCTCATAGGAGAAGGCCGGCAACCAGTTTGGCTTGCCGCCTTTCTGTTGCTTGGGCGGAGGCTGCCCATCCGGCTGCTGGGCTTCAACGGTCGCGACCTACCGGCTGCTGGAAGTCGGCTGCGGGGCCTTGCGCTTGTGGTCGCCCTGTTGTTGTCGCCGGTTGGCATCTCCCACCGGAGTTCTTGGAGCTTGAGGGGCAACTTTGCCAGTCGTGCTGATTTGAATCTCTGCCTTCATGGAGGAGTCGGCCGTGGCGTACTTGTCCGCTATGATCAGCAGCTCGTCGAGGGTTTCTGGCTCATTGCAGAGGAGCTTGTGCTTGAGGAGGGTGCCTTCTCTGCACCCAGCTGTGAAGTACTCGATGGCCTGCACCTTGTGCACGCCCTCGCAGGAGTTCCGAAGCTCGGCCCAACGCGTGAGGTAATCGCGAGTCGACTCGTCGGGGCCTTGCACGCACAAGGAGAGCTGACGAGGCTTGGGAGGACGCTTGTACGTGCTGGTGAAGTTGCGGACGAACGCTTCGGTGAAGTCGACCCAGATGTTGATGCTACGGGGCTTCAGGATGTTCAACCATGTCCGGGCCGTGCCCTGGAGCATGAGCGGAACGTACTTTACGGCGACACGCTTGTTGCTATTTGCTATGCTGACAGCCGTGGAGTAGTCAACTAGCCAGTCTTCTGGCTTCACGAAGCTGGTATACTTGGGCATGTCTCTTCGGAGCATGAACCCTCTGGGAAAGGGCTCGTCTCGAATGCGGGGCCCGAAACAAGGCGGACCCAGCTCGTCTTCTTCTTCCAGTGCTAGGGATCGGTGAAGTCAGTCGATCCGGTGGCGAGCGTCATTCTCTCCAACTCCCTCTCGGTGGCCAAGGCGGTCGCGGAGAGTCGAATGGTCAATAGGCGGCGGGGAGACTCGCCTCTCCTTGCAAGGAGGGGGAGGCGGACAGTCGTCCCGTCGTTCCACTGCTCTCGGGCGGCCGTCTCGGTCGCGCTCTATGGTAATGTGAGTCCGACTGTGGCTGACAGCCGGATACTTGTCTCTTCTTCCTCGGGCGCCGCCAGTCGGCGTCCGAGACGTCGTGCCTTGATCTCGGCGAAGGTCATCGTTTTGCCACTGCGGCGCCTCCGTGCGGCAGCCGGCCTCGTTCTGCGTGGAGGCCGCGTCGAGGAGCCGCTGGACTCGCTCCATCATGAGGCGGCATTCTTCGCCCTCGAAATTGTCCAGCTCATCTGCCGCTGCCTGAGCGGCTCGGATGTTCTCCGCTAGTGTAGCGTACACAGAGCGGCTTGCCCCAAATAGGTTGGCGATGGCTACGCCGCGCTGCTGGACCGCGCCAAGGCGGCTGGGCCCCGCCGGGGCCGGCGAGCCACCGACGGCGTGATCCATCTCCCGCTGGTAGGCTTCTGACAAGCGTCTCATGCTGGCCAGCTTCTTCGCGCCTTCAAGGAGCTGAAGGCAGCGCACCTCCAACGTCTCTGCGTCAGCGTCTTCCGGAATGGGCGCAGTTAGGTCTTGTAGCGCCGCGCCGAGTGAGTCGTGCGCTCCTCCGCCGGGGAGCTCGTCATGACTGATGACGAGTACCTCGGTGACGGTGCTTCCGTCACTCTCCGTGCGAGGGAGAGGTTCGTCGTAGACCACCACATTAGTGGGGAACGCATCGAGCGACGTGGTGTCGGAGTCGACCAGCATCGGGTCGGTGGAGCCTACAGACTCCAAGTCTACGGCAGGCTCGCCGGAAACGTGGAGTTGATTGAGGAGGCCCGCGAGGAGACTCTCGGAGCCGCCCGTGCCTGCGTTGGATGCAGGTTAGTCGGAGAGGCGAACCTCGCCGACAAGTTCGGCCAGGCAGCTGGCTGCGCAGGCGATCTCAACGCCGCGCAGCGCATCGGCACAAACTCCGTCTGGCGTGCCTGGCTGGCTGCGCTCGCCAGGGAGGAAAAGGGTTCCCGTCCAGAATAGGTCTCCGGACGGCGGTGCACCATGCCCCATGGTGGGCGCCAAATGTCGGGGGTTGGGTGCGGCATATGCCAAAGGATGGCTTATCATGGTGGGGGCGAGTAGAACGTCGCCGGTGCCTGGAAACGGGATGAGGCGAAGACATGCACGCCGGCGAATCTTACCCAGCTTCAGGGCTCTCCGGGGAGATAATACCCCTACTGCTGCTCTGCGGGGTCTCCGCATGATCACTATGGCAAAGTGTTTACACGATTGCTCCTTGAGCTGTTTCCTGGAGGTAGGAGAGGGCAAGGCTAGCTCTCTCCCTCCTATATGATCTGGTCTAGAGCTAATGGGTTCCAACCCTTTGCATGGGTGCCCTGGGGGGTTTATATAGGCCTACCCCCCAGGGGTACAATGGTAATCCGGCTGGACGCGGGCCCAGCCGTCAGCGCCTCTGGCCTCCATCTTCCCCGCCGACCGTTGGGGCCCGCCGACTGGTGGGCCCCGCCGACTGGCCTGGTACGGAGCCGACAGGCCGCGTCGGCCGCGGGCGGGTCTTGCCGGCTGCTGATTACTGTAGCCGTGCTTCTGATGACGCGGGCTTGATCATGGGGTCATGGCAACAACCCCGTCGCCTGGCGGGCGATCACTATTGCCACTCTCCATCACATCTTGATTAATGGCGCGTGGGCCCCAGGGGAGGGCTCGGCCGACTCCCGACGGGTCCGACTGGTGGTCTTCTTGCCGTCTCCTGGGGTCTCACTGACTGGTGGGACCCGCTGCCTCTGGGCTGTACAGACAAGCCGTCGTGGGTGCAGGACTCGGTCCTGCGGTGCTGACATCAGGGCCGGCATGGCAACAGTGCCACGCCGCATGGAGATCTTCCGGGGTACGGCATGCTTTGGCCATGCCTGCCCTTGGTAAGGGGCGGGAGTGGGCATCATTGTCGCCACTCCCCTGCCCCGTCCCACTTGATGAGGTCGTGGGGTTTGTTGGAGTAGCAGGCCGACTCCCCAAAGCCGGCTTCTCTGGAAGTCGCCAGGCAGGAGTCGGCTTTCCTTGAAGTCGTCCCTAGGACTCGGCCGTGAGTGGTCAGTCTGCCATCTTGCCGTCGACTTCTTGAAGGCGGCTCTTTGTCCTGGGGTCTTGAGGGGCGCAGCCTGCCCCGATGTCTTGAAAGGTTCTGGGCTCTGGTCGGCCTACCCGTGGCCCATTACTCCGACAGACTCGATCTCCTCCGTTGAATTTCTCGCACTACATGATGTTTGAGAAACGGATGATCGAGACACGGTCTTTCCGAATCATTAACTCTTTACTCTGGGTAGACAGTTACACCTACTTTCCCCTACATCTGCTAGCCTACCACTGAAAGGGGTCACACAACATACTCAACTATGCCAGAGCCCATAATGGCTTGTGGATGCACACGAAAGTTTCTAGCATGAATAATCTTATGATCCCTTTGAGCCTGGGTGGCATTCCATAGGATGATCACATGAGTACTCCGGGATATCCTAGGACAACACTGGGTTCTCCAGGTGCCCGCAACCAATCCACCCAGATGTGTATTAAAGAAGCCACCTTAAGTTTCCCTTAGTTATTACTCTCGCAACTTTCATGAATCACACATACCAATCCCCGTCTACGAGCATGGCTAAGCAATATGAGCATAACGTATAATCCTGGGGTGAAAAAGGGAAATAGGTTCCTACCTCATCAACTACTTAATGACAACCACTTGTTCCCAATCCTACTCATGCAATGTTTGAGGGTTGAAACTAATGCATAAAAACTAGGTAATAAAGGGATATGATCAAAGTGTAACTTGCCTTGCTGACGATCGGAAAACCCTAGAGATTCGTACTAGCAAGCTTCGCACTCCGGAAAATCTATCATAGTCAAACAATATCATACATAATCACTCAAGCATAAGATGCAAAAATAAAACCGGAGAAAAAAGATTTAAATAGGAAGTTCAAGTGAAAAGCTTTGATTTGCAAAAAGAATCAATCAAATCGGAGATACGAAACTCAAGTTATGATCAAAAGAAGTTCAAGTTCAAATCTGTTTGAAACCAAATTTTAAACTTTCAAAAAACATGTTTATGTTGATTATCTGATCACAGGTGATCATAACGAGGAATTTGGCGTTGGTTTCGTTGGATTTGGATAAACGAGCAAAAAGTTGTGAGGGTTTAAAATTAGAGACTAATCTACGAAGAAAATAATTACAAATAGGTCCCTGACCAAAAATAAACAGAAAAAGAAAAATATAATGAACGAACGTTCACTACACAGACCCAACGAACGAAAACAGTTCACTACCGAAGACTAACGGACGGACGTCCGCTAAATAAACTAAACTAAATAATAAACCGGGTTTAGAGAAAAAACAAAAACAAAAAAAACAGATCAGGGTCGGCGGCTTATACCGGTTCGGCCGGTTCGGGCGGATGGGCGGCGGGTCGTCGGCGGCGACGGCTGCTCCGGTGGACGGGCGGCTACGGCGTCGGCGGCGACGACGACAAGGTGGGACGGGGCGGAGCGGCAACACAAAGCGGCAGCAGCGGCGCGGCGGCGGGAGGCGGCGGTTGCGGCAGCGGTGACTTGAGGAGGAGAGAGGGGGGTCGGGGCGGTATTTAAAGGGGTTGGGCGGCGACTTGGGGGAGGGGGCAAGGCGGTGGCGACGGGACGGAGTCCCGGTCGGACTCGGCGGTGGCACGGCTTGTGCGGGAGCCAGACTCCTGCGGGAGCACGGGGACGGCAGGGCACTGGGCCGGCTGAGCTTCGGCCTAGTCAGTCCGAAGTTTTTTTTTAAAAAGCGCCGCGAAGAAAAATCCGAATAAAATAAAAATAAAATTCCTAAAATTCCAGAAACAATTTTCACCATCCCCTCCTAATATTTGGGACAATGTGAACATTTTTCTAGACTAAATGCAACTTTTAAAAATGCATCTTTTTCCTTAATTTATTAAAATCCAACCAAATAAAATTGCAAATAAAATTCAAATAAAAATATATTTTTATTCAAAGTTAAATTTCCAATATTTCTCAGCTGTTTTGAAGAATTCATATTATCTTCTCTCATTATTTTATTTGAAATAATCGGAAAATAATTTCGAATAGAACACTTGATCCAATTTGCCACTTTTGAAAATTCACAAATGGATTTTCGTGAAAACTTCCAACTCTCGCAATTGGTCCTTGAGTTGCTTAAGGTTTATAGGATAAAAAATTCAAAAATGCACAAAATATGGATGCATATGATGACCTAATGAATAACATCCAAATTGAAAATTGGGATGTTACACTTTATCACCTGCATAACCGATAAATATTTCCTTAGTCCTCTTAGGTAACTAAGGATAACTTGGACCGCTATCCAGTGATCCATTCCTGGATCACTATTGTACCCCCTTGCCAAACTCATGGTAAGGTATACAATAGGTCTGGTACACAGCATAGCATAATTTATAGAACCTATGGCTGAGGCATAAGGAATGACTTTCATTCTCTCTCTATATTCTGTCGTGGTCGGCTTTTGAGTCTTACTCAACTTCACACCTTGTAACACAGGTAAGAACCCTTTCTTTAACTCCTTCAAAATCTTATCAAGGTATGTGCTTTGTGAAAGTCCTATCAAGCGTCTTGATCAATCTTTAAGATCTTGATGCTCAATATATAAGCAGCTTCACCGAGGTCTTTTATTGAAAAAAAATCTTATTCAAGTATCCATTTATGCTATCTAGAAATTCTATATCATTACCGATCAACAATATGTTATCCACATATAATATCAAAAATGCTACAGAGCTCCCACTCATTTTCTTGTAAATGCAGGCTTCTCTGAAAGTCTGTATAAAACCATATGCTTTGATCACCTCATCAAAGCGTATATTCCAACTCCGAGATGCTTGCACCAGTCCATAAATTGATCACTGGAGCTTGCACACTTTGTTAGCACATTTAGGATCGACAAAACCTTCTGGTTGCATCATATACAACTCTTCTTCAAGATATCCATTAAAGAATGCAGTTTTGACATCCATTTGCTAGATTTCATAAAATGCGACAATTGCTAACATGGTTTGGATAGACTTAAACATCGCTACAAGTGAGAAAATCTCATCGTAATCAACACCTTGAACTTGTCAAAAACATTTTGTGCGACAAGTCAAGCTTTGTAGATAGTAACACTATCATCAGCGTCTATCTTCCTCTTGAAGATCCATTTATTCTCAATGGCTTGTCGATCATCGGGCAAGTCCACCAAAGTCCACACTTTCTTCTCATACATGGATCCTATCTCAGATTACATGGCCTCAAGCCATTTGTCAAAATCTGGGCTCATCATCGCTTCCTCATAGTTCATAGGTTCGCCATGGTCTAGTAACATGACTTCCAGAATATGATTACCGTACGACTCTGGTGCGGAACATGCTCTGGTTGACCTATGAGGTTCGGTAGTAACTTGATCTGAAGTTTCATGATCATTATCGTTAGTTGCCTCTCTAGTTGGTGTAGGCATCACTAGAACTGATTTCTATGATGAGCTACTTCCCAATTCGAGAGAAGGTACAATTACCTCATCAAGTTCTACTTTCCACCCACTCACTTCTTTCGAGAGAAACTCTTTCTCTAGAAAGGATCCATTCTTAGCAACAAAAATCTTGCCTTCGGATCTGTATGGAAGGTGTACCCAACAATTTCTTTTGGGTATCCTATGAAGACGCACTTCTCCGATTTGGGTTCGAGCATATCAGTTTGAAACCTTTTCACATAAGCATTGCAACCCCAAACTTTAAGAAACGACATCTTTGGGTTTTTGCCAAACCATAGTTCATACGGTGTCGTCTCAAGGATTTAGATGGTGCCCTATTTAACGTGAATGCAACTGTCTCTAATGCATAACCCCAAAACGATAGTGGTAAATCGGTAAGAGACATCATAGATCGCACCATATCTAATAAAGTGCGGCTATGACGTTCGGACACACCATTACGCTGTGGTGTTCCAGGTGGCGTGAGTTGTGAAACTATTTCACATTGTTATAAATGAAGGCCAAACTCGTAACTCAAATATTCGCCTCCGCGATCATATCGTAGAAACTTTATTTTTTTGTTATGATGATTCTCCACTTCACTCTGAAATTATTTGAACTTTTCAAATGTTTCATACTTATGTTTCACTAAGTAGATATACCCATATCTGCTCAAATCATCTGTGAAGGTTAGAAAATAACAATACCCGCCGCGAGCCTCAACACTCATCGGACCGCATACATCAATATGTATTATTTCCAATAAGTTAGTGGCTCGCTCCATTGTTCCGGAGAACGGAGTCTTAGTCATCTTTCCCATGAGGCATGGTTCGCAAGCATCAAATGATCCACATGGAGTTTTTTCATGCGCTTTACACCAATATGACCTTTTTCAAGAGTACGCAAATTGCATACGTTAGATTTATAGAAGGAGAGAAATACAGTCATACAACCACATCTACCTCTCGCTGCGAACAATGACCATAGCACAACTCCACACCCGACACATACAAGGACAGCCACACACGACTACACAACTATGACATACAAGAGCCTACCCAAAACCGATAGCCTCGCCGCGTCTCGACCGACACAGGTGATCACCGAAGAACAGCAACTCCAGCTTCCTTGGTAGAGCTAGCGAAGATCGTACATAGCGCCAGAGAAGAACGATCCGGGCAGCGGTGCACGCCAGAGGAGCGCAACATAGGGCCTCTTATCTCCCAGCACGATGCTCCCAACAGAGAAACAACATCAGAAGACGCCGCCATCGTGTCGATCTTACGAATCAAGCTTTTGCCTCGGAGATGTTTGCCGATACAAGGCAACATGGTAAATGGCGCTACACTCAGCGACGCCTCCAGGAAGGGGAATGACACCCATGGGTGCCATCGACGCCGGTCCGACCAAGGCCGAACAGAATTTTCATCTGTAGCATTGCACATTTCCACGCCTCTAACATTCCGTCCAGTCCCGAAAGATGTCTCACACTGCCAACACCGCAGCCACTTGCAATCGGAGCCACACATCACTACCGAGGAAGCATGCCTGAAGCCACCACCTTCAACACACTTGGAACCGCAGCAACTACCAAACGATGCGGGGACAAGATCCGTCGCGATGGCCTTCAGCCGCACCTAGGGACTGCCACACAGGTGGATCTGACCCGCACCATCAACCACACTTCAATGCCAACTTCACCGAGGCACCACCACCGGCACCTCACACGTAGGTGGTCGGGCGCCCGCTGCTCGCCAGGGCTGTGCCTAGCCGAGCCTCACAGCGCCGCTGCCTCCATGGCTGCACATGCGCTGCCGGCTCCGACTAATTTAGCGCACCTCCCACATCCACTCTCCCGCTACACCCCTCGTGTAGATCCAGGGGACCGCCGTCATGCATCCCTCCATGAACTAGCCTCCCACCGCACCCGACCGGGAGCCGTCTGACATGCCAGATTTTGCCCGAGAACCTCAGATCCGCGCAAGGGAGGGCTTCCGGCCTGCCGACCCAATGCCGACCAAGGGCACCACCACGGCGCTACAGGCCAGACTAGGTCGCGCCTAGCCGAGCAGGACCACGTCGCGCCGCCCGGAGCAGGGCACCGCCGACCCCAAACGTCGCCGGCTCGCCCCGCGCCACCCAGAGCAAGGCCACGCCACACCGCCTAGACGAGAACCACGTGCATGTTGCGCCTCGCTAGAGCCACCCCCGCCTGACGCCGGCACGCGAAGACCACGCCGGCGAGAGGACCTCCGTGACAGAACTGGGCGTCCCGCGCCGCCTGGAGCCTGGAGAGGAGGGGAGAACCCCGCCGCCACCGACATGCTCGGGCTTTGCCCAACGTCGTCCCTTTGGCGGTGGCGAGCGAGTGGGGAGGCGGGGTGGGAGGACTGGTGGCGGCGCGATTCGGGTTCCTCCCGGGCCGCTCGCGAGAGTGACATGGGGGACAGGTGGGGCTCTCATTCCACCAATATGACCTAAACGACAGTGCCACAACTATGTTGCACTATCATTATCAACTTTGCATCTTTTGGCATCAATATTATGAATATGTGTATCACTATGATCGAGATTCAATAAACCATTTATATTAAGTGTATGACCATAGAAGGTTTTATTCATGTAAACAGAACAACAATTATTCTTTGACTTAAATGAATAACCGTATGGCAATAAACATGATCCAATCATATTCATGGTCGACGTAAACACCAAATAACATTTACTTTAGGTTCAACACTAATCCTGAAGGTAAAAGGAGTGTGCTATGGTGATCTTATCAGTATTGGAATCATTTCCAACACACATCTTCACCTTGCCCTTAACTAGTCTCTATTCATTTTGCAGTTCCTATTTTGAGTTACTAATCTTAGCAACTGAAACAATATCAAATACCCTGGGGTTACTATGAACAATAGTAAAGTACACATCAATAACATGTATATCAAATATACCTTTGTTCACTTCGCCATCCTTCTTATCCGCCAAGTACTTGGGGTAGTTCCGCTTCCAGTGACCATTCCCTTTGCAGTAGAAGCACTCAGTTTCAGGCTTAGGTCTAGCTTTGGGTTTCTTCACGGGAGTGGCAACTTTCTTGTCATTCTTCTTGAAGTTCCCTTTCTTTTTCCTTTGCCCTTTTTTCTTGAAAATAGTGGTCTTGTCAACCATCAACACTTGATGCTTTTTCTTGATTTCTACCTTCGCCGATTTCAGCATCCTGAAGAGCTCGGGAATCGTTTTTGCCATCCCTTGCATATTATAGTTTATCACGAAGTTCTAGTAACTTGGTGATAGTGACTAGAGAACTCCGTCAATCACTATCTTATCTGGAAGACTAACTCCCACTTGATTAAAGCGATTGTACTACCCATACATTCTGAGTACATGCTCACTGGCTGAACCATTCTCCTCCATCTTGTAGGCAAAGTACTTGTCAGAGGTCTCATACCTCTCGACATGCGCATGAGTTTGAAATACCAATTTCAACTCTTGGAACATCTTATATGCTCCATGGAGTTCAAAACATTTTTGAAGTCCCGGTTCTAAGCCGTAAAGCATGTTGCACTAAACTATCAAGTAGTCATCATACTGAGCTTGTCAAACGTTCATAACGTCTGCATCTGCTCCTGCAATAGGTCTGTCACCTAGCGGTGCATCAAGGACATAATTCTTCCATGCAGCAACGAGGATAATCCTCAGATCATGGACCCAGTCCGCATCATTGCTACTATAATCTTTCAACTTAGTTTTCTCTAGGAACATATCAAAAACATAGGGGAGCTACAACACGAGCTATTGATCTACAACATAGATATGCAAATACCACGAGGACTAAGTTCATGATAAATTAGGTTCAATTAATCATATTACTTAAGAACTCCCACTTAGATAGACATCCCTCGAGTCATCTAAATGATTACGTGATCCAAATCAACTAAACCTTGTCCAATCATCATGTGAGATGGAGTAGTCTTCAATGGTGAACATCTCTATGTTGATCATATCTACTATATGATTCATGTTCGACCTTTCGATCTCCAGTGTTCCGAGGCCATTTCTGTACATGCTAGGCTCGTCAAGTTTAACCCGAGTATTCCACATGAGCAAAACTATCTTGCACCCATTGTATGTGAACATAGTGAAGGAAATACGCCCTAGAGGCAATAATAAAATTATTATTTATTTCCTTATATCATGATAAATGTTTATTATTCATGCTAAAATTGTATTAACCGGAAACATAATACATGTGTGAGTACATAGACAAACAGAGTGTCACTAGTATGCCTCTACTTGACTAGCTCGTTGATCAAAGATGGTTATGTTTCCTAACCATAGACATAAGTTGTCATTTGATTAACGGGATCACAGCATTAGGAGAATGATGTGATTGACTTGACCCATTCCGTTAGCTTAGCACTTGATCGTTTAGTTTGTTGCTATTGCTTTCTTCATAACTTATACATGTTCCTATGACTATGAGATTATGCAACTCCCGTTTACCGGAGGAACACTTTGTGTGCCACCAAACGTCACAACGTAACTGGGTGATTATAAGAGTGCTCTACAGGTGTCTCTGAAGGTACTTGTTGGGTTGGCGTATTTCGAGATTAGGATTTGTCACTCCGATTGTCGGAGAGGTATCTCTGGGCCCTCTCGGTAATGCACATCACTTAAGCCTTGCAAGCATTGCAACTAATGAGTTAGTTGCAGGATGATGTATTACGGAACGAGTAAAGAGACTTGCCGGTAACGAGATTGAACTAGGTATTGATATACCGACGATTGAATCACGAGAAAGTAACATACCGATGACAAAGGGAACAACGTATGTTGTTATGTGGTCTGACCGATAAAGATCTTCACAGAATATGTGGGAGCCAATATGAGCATCCAGGTTCCGCTATTGGTTATTGACCGGAGACGTGTCCCGGTCATGTCTACATTGTTCTCGAACCCGTAGGGTCCGCACGCTTAAGGTTTCGATGACAGTTATATTATGAGTTTATGAGTTTTGATGTACCGAAGGAGTTCGTAGTCCCGGATGAGATCGGGGACATGACGAGGAGTCTCAAAATGGTCGAGACGTAAAGATCGATATATTGGACGACTATATTCGGACATCGGAAAGGTTCCGAGTGATTCGGGTATTTTTCAGAGTACCGGAGAGTTACGGGAATACGTATTGGGCCTTATTGGGCCATATGGGAAAGAAGGAAAAGGGCCTCAAGGGTGGCCGCACCCCTCCCCTTGGTCTAGTCCGAATTGGACTAGGGAAGGGGGGCGCCCCCTTCCTTCCTTCTCCTTTTCCCTTCCTCTTTTCCAATTCCATATGGGAGGTGGAATCCTACTAGGACTAGGGAGTCCTAGTTGGACTCCACACTTGGCGCGCCCCCTCCTAGGGCCGGCCTCCTCCTCCCTTGCTCCTTTATATACGGGTGCATGGGGCACCCCAAAGACACAACAATTGATCCTTGAGATCTATTAGCCATGTGCGGTGCCCTCCTTCACCATAATCCTCGATAATATTGTAGCGGTGCATATGCGAAGCCCTGCGATGGTAGAACATCAAGATCGTCACCACGCCGTCGTGCTGACGGAACTCTTCCCCGACATTCTACTGGATCCGAGTCCGGGGATCGTCATCGAGCTGAACGTGTGCTAGAACTTGGAGGTGCCGTAGTTTCGGTGCTTGATCGGTCGAGCCGTGAAGACGTACGACTACATCAACCGCGTTGTGCTAACGCTTCCGCTTCCGGTCTACAAGGGTACATAGACAACACTCTCCCCTCTCGTTGCTATGCATCACCATGATCTTGCGTGTGCGTAGGAATTTTTTTTGAAATTACTACGTTCCCCAATAGTGGCATCCGAGCCTAGGTTTTATGCGTTGATGTTATGCACGAGTAGAACACAAGTGAGTTGTGGGCGATATAAGTCATACTGCTTACCAGCATGTCATACTTTGGTTCGGCGGTATTGTTGGATGAAGTGGCCCGGACCGACATTACGCGTACGCTTACGCGAGACTGGTTTTACCGCCGTGCTATGCACACAGGTGACTAGCGGGTGTCAGTTTCTCCAACTTTAGTTGAACCGAGTGTGGCTACGCCCGGTCCTTGCGAAGGTTAAAACAACACCAACTTGACAAACTATCATTGTGGTTTTGATGCGTAGGTAAGAATGGTTCTTGCTAAGCCCGTAGCAGCCACGTAAAACTTGCAACAACAAAGTAGAGGACGTCTAACTTGTTTTTGCAGGGCATGTTGTCATGTGATATGGTCAAGACGTGATGAGGTATAAGTTTTTGTATGAGATGATCATGTTTTCTTGAAGTTATCAGCAACTAGCAAAAGCCTTATGGTTGTCTCTCTATTGCATAAGATGCAAGCGCCAAATAATTGCTTTACTTTATCGCTATGCGATAGCAACAGTTGCAAGAGCAATAGTTGGCGAGACGACCATGTGACGACACATTGATATAGATCAAGATGATGGAGATCATGGTGTCATGCCGGTGACTATGGAGATCATGATGATGCTTTGGAGATGGAGATCAAAGGCACAAGATGATGATGGCCATATCATGTCACATACTATGATTGCATGTGATGTTTATTTTTTTATACATCTTATTTTGCTTAGTTCGGCGGTAGCATTATAAGATGATCTCTCACTAAATTTCAAGATAAAAGTGTTCTCCCTGAGTATGCACCGTTGCCAATGTTTGCCGTGCCCATACACCACGTGATGATCGGGTGTGATAAGCTCTACGTCCATCTACAACGGATGCAAGCTAGTTTTGCACACGCAGAATACTCAGGTTAAACTTGATGAGCCTAGCATATGCAGATATGGCCTCGGAACACTGAGACCAAAAGGTCGAGCGTGAATCATATAGTAGATATGATCAACATAGTGATGTTCACCATTGAAAACTACTCCATTTCACGTGACGATCGGTTATGGTTTAGTTGATTTGGATCGCGTGATCACTTAGATGATTAGAGGGATGTCTATCTAAGTGGGAGTTCTTAAGTAATATGATTAATTGAACTTTAATTTATCATGAACTTAGTCCTGGTAGTATTAGCATATCTATGTTGTAGATCAATAGCTCGCGATGTTGCTCCCCGTATAATTTTTATATGTTCCTAGAGAAAACTAAGTTGAAAAATGTTAGTAGCAATGATGCGGATTGGATCCGTGATCTGAGGATTATCCTCATTGCTGCACAGAAGAATTATGTCCTTGATGCACCGCTAGGTGACTAACCTATTGCAGGAGCAGATGCAGACGTTATGAACGTTTGGCTAGCTCAATATGATGACTACTTGATAGTTTAGTGCACCATGCTTAATAGCTTAAAATCGGGACTTCAAAGACGTTTTGAACGTCATGGATCATATGAGATGTTCCAGAAGTTGAAGTTAATATTTCAAGCAAATACCCGAGTTGAGAGATATGAAGTCTCTAACAAGTTCTATAGCTAAAAGATGGAGGAGAATAGCTCAAGCAGTGAGCATGTGCTCAGATTGTCTGAGTACCACAATCGCTTGAATCAAGTGGGAGTTAATCTTCTAGATAAAATAGTGATTTACAGAATTCTCTAGTCACCATCACCAAGTTACTAGAACTTCATGATGAACTATAATATGCAAAGGATAACGGAAACAATTCCCAAGCTCTTCATGATACTGAAATCAACGAAGGTAGAAATCAAGAAAAACATCAAGTGTTGATGGTTGATAAGACCACTAGTTTCAAGAAAAGGGGCAAAGGAAGGAAGGGGAACTTCAAGAAGAACGGCAAGCAAGTTGTTGCTCAAGTGAAGAAGCCCAAGTCTGGACCTAAGCCTGAGACTAAGTGCTTCTACTGCAAAGGGACTGGTCACTTGAAGCGGGACTACCCCAAGTAATTGGCGGATAAGAAGGATGGCAAAGTGAACATAGGTATATTTGATATACATGTTATTGATGTGTACTTTACTAGTGTTTATAGCAACCCCTCAGTATTTTGATACTAGTTCAGTTGCTAAGAATAGTAACTCGAAACGGGAGTTGCAGAATGAACAGAGACTAGTTAAGGGTGAAGTGACGATGTGTATTGGAAATGGTTCCAAGATTGATATGATCATCATTGCACACTCCCTATACTTTCGGGATTAGTGTTAAACCTAAAATAAATGTTATTTAGTGTTCGTGTTGAGCATGAATATGATTGGATCATGTTTATTGCAATACGGTTATTCATGTAAGTTAGAGAATAATTGTTGTTATGTTTACATGAATAAAACCTTCTATGGTCATACACCCAATGAAAATGGTTTGTTGGATCTCGATCGTGGTGATACACATTTTCATAATATTGAAGCCGAAAGATGCAAAGTTAATAATGATAGTGCAACTTATTTGTGGCAATGTTGTTTAAGTCATATTGGTATAAAGCGCATGAAGAAAATCCATGCTGATGGGCTTTTGGAATCACTTGATTATGAATCAGTTGATGCTTGCGAACCATGCCTCATGGGCAAGATGACTAAGACTCCGTTCTCCGGAACAATGGAGCGAGCAAAAGATTTGTTGGAAATCATACATACTTATGTATGTGGTCCGATGAATATTGAGGCTCACGGCAAGTATCATTATTTTCTGATCTTCACAAATGATTTGAGCAGATATGAGTATATCTACTTGATGAAACACAAGTCTGAAACATTTGAAAAGTTCAAAGAATTTCAGAGTGAAGTGGAGAATCATCGTAACAAAAATAAAAGTTTCTATGATATGATCACAGAAGTAAAATATTTGAGTTACGAGTTTGGCCTTCAGTTAAAACAATGTGAAATAGTTTCAGTACTCACGCCACCTGGAACACCACAGTGGAATGGTGTGTCCAAACATCATAACCGTACTTTATTAGATATGGTGCGATCCATGATGTCTCTTACCGATTACCACTATTGTTTTGGGGTTATGCATTAGAGACAGCTACATTCACGTTAAATAGGGCACCATCTAAATCCGTTGAGACGACACCGTATGAACTGTGGTTTGGCGAGAAACCTAAGCTGTCGTTTCTTAAAGTTTGGGACTGCGATGCTTATGTGAAAAAGTTTCAACATGATAAGCTCGAATCCAAATCGGAGAAGTAAATCTTCATAGGATACCCAAAAGAAAATGTTGGGTACACCTTCTATCACAGATCCGAAGGCAAGTTATTCATTGCTGAGAATGGATCCTTTCTAGAGAAGGAGTTTCTCTCGAAAGAAGTGAGTGGGAGGAAAGTAGAACTTGATAAGGTAACTGTACTTTCTCCCTTATTGGAAAGTAGTTCATCACAGAAATCTGTTCCTGTGACTACTACACCAATTAGAGAGGAAGCTAATGATGATGATCATGTAACTTTAGATCAAGTTACTACTGAACTTCGTAGGTAAACCAGAGTACGATCCGCACTAGAGTGGTACGGTAATCCTATTCTGGAGGTCATGTTACTTGACCATGGCGAGCCTACGAACTATGAGGAAGCGATGATGATCCCAGATTCCGCGAAATGGCTTGAGGCCATGAAGTCTGAGATGAGATCCATGTATGAGAACAAAGTATGTACTTTGATTGATTTGCCCAATGATCGGCGAGCCATTGAGATTAAATGGATCTTCAAGAGGAAGATGGACGCTGATAGTAGTGTTACTATCTACAGCTAGAATTGTCGCAAAAAGGTTTTCGACAAGTTCAAGGTGTTGACTACAATGAGAGTTTCTCACTCGTATCTATGCTTAAGTCTGTCCGAATCATGTTAGCAATTGCCGCATTTTATGAAATCTGGCAAATGGATAAACAAAACTGCATTCCTTAATGGATTTATTAAAGAAGAGTTGTATATGATGCAACCAGAAGGTTTTGTCAATCCTAAAGGTACTAACAAAATATGCAAGCTCCAGCGATCCATCTATGGACTGGTGCAAGCATCTCGGAGTTGGAATATACGCTTTGATAAGTTGATCAAAGCATATAGTTTTATACAGACTTGCGGTGAAGCCTGTATTTACAAGGAAGTGAGTGGGAGCACTACAACATTTCTGATAAGTATATGTGAAAGACATATTGTTGATCGGAGATAATGTAAAATTATTCTGCAAAGCATAAAGGAATGTTTGAAAGGATTTTTTTTCAAAGAAAGACCTCGGTGAAGCTGCTTACATATTGAGCATCAAGATCTATAGAGATAGATCAAGACGCTTGATAAGTTTTTCAATGAGTACATACCTTGACAAGATTTTGAAGTAGTTCAAAATGGAACAGTCAAAGAAGGAGTTCTTGCCTATGTTACAAAGGTGTGAAGTTGAGTAAGACTCAAAACCCGACCACGGCAGAGGATAGAGAGAGAATGAAAGTCATTCCCTATGCCTCAACCATAGGTTCTATAAAGTATGCCATGCTGTGTACCAGACCTATTGTATACCCTGCCCTGAGTTTAGCAAGGGAGTACAATAGTGATCTAGGAGTAGATCACTGGACATTGGTCAAAATTATCCTTAGTGGAATAAGGATATGTTTCTCGATTATGGAGGTGACAAAAGGTTCGTCGTAAAGGGTTACGTCGATGCAAGTTTTGACACTAATCCAGATGACTCTAAGTCTCAATCTGGATACATGTTGAAAGTGGGAGCAATTAGCTAGAGTAGCTCCGTGCAGAGCATTGTTGACATAGAAATTTGCAAAATACTTACGGATCTGAATGTGGCAGACCCGTTGACTAAGCTTCTCTCACAAGCAAAACATGGTCACGCATCAGTACTCTTTGGGTGTTAATCACATAGCGATGTGAACTAGATTATTGACTCTAGTAAACCCTTTGGGTGTTGGTCACATGTCGATGTGAACTATGGGTGTTAATCACATGGTGATTTGAACTATTGGTATTAAATCACATGGCGATGTGAACTAGATTGTTGACTCTAGTGCAAGTGGGAGACTGAAGGAAATATGCCCTAGAGGCAATAATAAAATTATTATTTATTTCCTTATATCATGATAAATGTTTATTATTCATGCTAAAATTATATTAACCGAAAACATAATACATGTGTGAATACATAGACAAACAGAGTGTCACTAGTATGCCTCTACTTGACTAGCTCGTTGATCAAAGATGGTTATGTTTCCTAACCATAGACATGAGTTCTCATTTGATTAACGAGATCACATCATTAGGAGAATGATGTGATTGACTTGAACCATTCCGTTAGCTTAGCACTTGATCGTTTAGTTTGTTGCTATTGCTTTCTTCATAACTTATACATGTTCCCATGACTATGAGATTATGCAACCCCCGTTTACCGGAGGAACACTTTGTGTGCCACCAAATGTCACAACGTAACTGGGTGATTATAAAGGTGCTCTACATGTGTCTCCGAAGGTACTTGTTGGGTTGGCATATTTCGAGATTAGGATTTGTCACTCCGATTGTCGGAGAGGTATCTCTGGGCCCTCTCGGTAATGCACATCACTTAAGCCTTGCAAGCATTGCAACTAATGAGTTAGTTGCAGGATGATGTATTACGGAATGAGTAAAGAGACTTGCCTGTAACGAGATTGAACTAGGTATTGAGATACCGACGATCGAATCTCGGGCAAGTAACATACCGATGACAAAGGAAACAACGTATGTTGTTATGCGGTCTGACCGATAAAGATCTTCTTAGAATATGTGGGAGCCAATATGAGCATCCAGGTTCCGCTATTGGTTATTGACCGGAGACATGTCTCTGTCATGTCTACATTATTCTCGAACCCGTAGGGTCCGCACGCTTAAGGTTTCGATGACAGTTATATTATGAGTTTATGAGTTTTGATTTACCGAAGGAGTTAGGAGTCCCGGATGAGATCGGGGACATGACGAGCAGTCTCAAAATGGTCGAGACGTAAAGATCGATATATTGGACGACTATATTCGGACAACGGAAAGGTTCCGATTGATTCGGGTATTTTTCGGAGTACCGAAGAGTTACGGGAATACGTATTGGGCCTTATTGGGCCATACGGGAAAGAAGGAAAAGGGCCTCAAGGGTGGCCGCACCCCTCCCCTTGGTCTGGTCCGAATTGGACTAGGGAAGGGGGGCACCCCCTTCCTTCCTTCTCCTTTTCCCTTCCTCTTTTCCTATTCCATATGGGAGGTGGAATCCTACTAGGACTAGGGAGTCCTAGTAGGACTGCACACTTGGTGCACCCCTCCTAGGGCCGGCCTCCTCCTCCCTTTCTCCTTTATATACGGGTGCAGGGGGCACCCCAAAGACACAACAATTGATCCTTGAGATCTATTAGCCGTGTGCGGTGCCCTCCTCCACCATAATCCTCGATAATATTGTAGTGGTGCTTAGGCGAAGCCCTGCGACGGTAGAACATCAAGATCGTCACCACGCCGTCGTGCTGACGGAACTCTTCCCCGACATTCTGCTGGATTGGAGTCCAGGGATCGTCATTGAGCTGAACATGTGCTAGAACTCGGAGGTGTCGTAGTTTCGGTGCTTGATCGGTTGGGCCGTGAAGACGTACGACTACATCAACCGCGTTGTGCTAACACTTCCGCTTACGGTCTACAAGGGTACGTAGACAACACTCTCCCCTCTCGTTGCTATGCATCACCATGATCTTGCATGTGCATAGAATTTTTTTTTTTGAAATTACTATGTTCCCCAACACGTAGAGCCTATCACACCCGATCATCATGTGGTGTCTCAGCATGACGAACTGTCGCAACGGTGCATACTCAAGGAGAACACTTATAGCTTGAAATTTTTGTGAGGGATCATCTTATAATGCTACCTCCGTACTAAGCAAAATAAGATGCACAAAAGATAAACATCATATGCAATCAAAATATGTGACATGATATGGCCATCAGCATCTTGTGCCATTGATCTTCATCTCCAAAGCACCTTCATGATCTCCATCATCACCAGCATGACACCTTGATCTCCATCATAGCGTTGTGGTCATCTCGCCAACTATTGCTTCTACTACTCTCACTAACGAATAGTTATAAAGTAAAGCAATTGCATGGAGTTTGCATTTCATACAATAAAGAGACAACCATAAGGCTCCTGCCAGTTGCCGATAACTTTTCCAAAACATGATATCTCATAAATAACGTATATCACATCATGTCTTGACCATATCACATCACAACATGCCCGGCAATAACAAGTTAGACGTCCTCTACTTTGTAGTTGCAAGTTTTATGTGGCTACTACGGGCTTCTAGCAAGAACTGTTCTTACCTACACATCAAAACCACAACGGTGATTTATCAAGTTTGCTGTTTTAATCTTCAACAAGGATCGGCCGCAGTCAAATTCGATTCAACTAAAGTTGGAGAAACAGACACCCGCCATCCACCTTTATGCAAAACTAGTTGCATGTCTGTCAGTGGAACCAGTCTCATGAACGTGGTCATGTAAGGTTGGTCCGGGCCGCTTCATCCGACAAGACCGCCGAATCAAAATAAGACATTGGTGGTAAGCGGTATAACGATCACCGCCCACAACTCTTTGTGTTCTACTCATGCATATCATCTATGCATAGACCTGGCTCTGATACCAATGTTGGGAATGTAGCATGCAATTTTAAAAAAATCCTACGATCACACAAGATCTATCTAGGAGATGCATAGCAATGAGAGGGGATAGTGTGTCCACATACCCTCGTAGACTAAAAGCGGAAGTGTCGGTGTCAAAACCGGCGGATCTCGGGTAGGGGGTCCCGAACTATGCGTCTAGTCGGATGGTAACAGGAGGCAGGGTACACGATGTTTTACCCAGGTTCGGTCCCTCTTGATGGAGGTAAAACCCTACGTCCTGCTTGATTAATATTGATGATATGGGTAGTACAAGAGTAGATCTACCATGAGATCAGTGAGGCTAAACCCTAGAAGCTAGTCTATGGTATGATTGTTCTTCGTCATGTGGACTAAAACTCTCTGGTTTATATAGACACCGGAGAGGGCTAGGGTTACACAGAGTCGGTTACAATGGTAGGAGATCTACATATCCATATCGCCAAGCTTGCCTTCCACGCCAAGGAAAGTCCCTTCCGGACATGGGACGAAGTCTTCAATCTTGTATCTTCATAGTCCAGGAGTCCGGCCAAAGGTATAGTCCGGCCATCCGGACACCCCCTAATCCAGGACTCCCTCAGTAGCCCCTGAACCAGGCTTCAATGACGACGAGTCCGGCGCGCAGATTGTCTTTGACATTGCAAGGCGGGTTCCTCCTCCAAGTACTTCATAGAAGATTTTGAACACAAAGGTAGTGTCCGGCTCTGCAAAATAAGTTTCCACATATTTCCATAGAGAGAATAATATTTACACAAATCTAATCTCCTGACGTATTCCGTAGTGTGACATCACACCACGGCCAAGTCTTTATTCGAATCGTTTTATTGTCCCACCTCAGCACGTTTAGCGAGTCGGTTTCCTTGGCACGTCTTGTTAAAGCAGAGATCGTGTCCCCTTATTCCGGGATTCTCATCAATACAGGTGTGGGTAACCCAACCGCGCCATTGACTATGGTGCTTGGGAGATAAGCGAGTTTTACCAGGCTGGTGGGGGCGCATAGCCGCGTCTGCCCATATAAGGGGATACGGATCCACCTTTTCATCCACGCCTTCTTCCTCCTTTGCCTATCCATTTCCGCGCACTCGAGCTCCAGCGCCCAAGTCCGCACACCCCACTTCAACCTTCTCCAGCCATGTCCGGAGTGGGAGGCAAGTGGATGGTCTCCTCCGTCACGGAGGGACACATCAAAAAACTGAGGAAGGCCGGATACCTGTCTAACGACATTGCGCACCGGCTTCCCGAAGTGGGGCAGCTCAACCCCACCCCTAGGCCCCATGAGAGGGTGGTGTTCCTCCCCCATTTCCTCCGCGGACTGGGCTTCCCTCTACACCCATTTGTCCGGGGGCTCATGTTCTACTATGGCCTGGATTTCCACGATCTGGCCCCGAACTTTTTCCTCAATATCTCGACGTTTATCGTCGTGTGCGAGGCTTTCTTCTGCATCCGCCCCCATTTCGGCCTATGGCTCAAGACCTTCAATGTCAAGCCGAAGGTGGTGCGCGGCACTCAGGCGGAATGCGGAGGTGCCATGGTGGGAAAGATGCCCAACGTCCTATGGCCTGAGGGCTCCTTCGTGGAGTCCCTAAAGGGGTGGCAATCGGGGTGGTTTTACATCACCGAGCCACGCGACCCTGAATGGGTCGCAGCCCCCGAGTTCCGATCCGGACCCCCTACGCGGCTCACCTCCTGGAAAGAGACGGGCCTGTCATGGGGTAAAGAAGGAGAGCTGACCGGACTCCAAACATGCGTCCAAACCCTGGTGGACAAGAAGCTCAAACTTGTCAACGTAGTCCAGGTTATGCTCATCCGCCGGATCCTCCCGTGTCAACAACGGGCTTTCAACATGTGGGAGTTCGACCCGGCGCAGCACCGAACTCTAAGAAGGCTCTTCGACACAACATACGAAGACACCTGGAAGGTGCTTTTCAAGGGCGCCGAGGCCCCCGCATTCGCTACCGAGGATCGCGGATTCAGCACGCAGCGTCGCGCTCGTGTGGTAAGCTGTTTTTACCTTTTACAGGGTATTAGGTTTTCATAGTTTGACTCCATGCGGGATCTTAAGCTCCCTTACCTTTGTCAGGATTGGCAGGAGACGTCCAGACAGATCAACTGTCCGGCTCCTTCGCCTGAAGGCCCAGCGGACGCTCGCTTGGCGAAGCTGCTGGTTCCGGCTCCCTATGTGGTGCCGGAGAAGAAGGCCAAGAAGAAGGCCACGGGGACTCGGAAGAGTGCCCGGCGCCTGGGGGTGTAGGATTCATCATCCGACAACTCCAAGACGCACTCCTCCCGTGAAGACGAGGAGGAGGAAGAAGAGACCTCTCCCCCTCCAGCGGGGGGAGAGAAGAAAAGGAAGGCTGTCCCAATTGGGGAGGCCGAAGGGTCCAAGAAGGGGAAAACCCTTCCTCCGAACGGCTCCACCAACGCCGACGACGGCGAAGAGGAGTGGCCACACAGGGCCAAGCCCCTGGCAAGATCGTAAGTGTCCGGATACCAGAGTGATTCATACTATTCTTCCATTGCACAGCTTTTCCTTATGTCGAATATGTTTATGCAGTCCACCCAAAGACCGGCTCGACGTGTCGTCTAGCGGTTCCTTGGATTCGTCGTATGTGAATTCGCTTCCGACGGCTACCTCCCCCCACCCTACGGACGACGCTGAGGTGATGTCCCAACAGGTTCCAAGCCAGGAGGAGGTGGTCCTGGAGGCGCCGCAAGGCGACCTCCCGGACTCCAGGCGCAAAGGGGATAAAACCCCCAAGGGCTCCGAGTCCGGCCTTGAGCCGGACACCGCGCCGGAACCTTCAATGGTTCCGGACTAGGCGGCCTCCTTCCAAGAGGAGCGAGCCTACCGAGCCGGTGACCTCCGTCCAACCGGAGGCACCGGACAATTTGCTGGAGACGCTTAACGGCGCCTCCATCGACGAGGAGCACCGCACTATTATGAGTGCGATGATCCAGAAGGTTCAGTCCGCCAAGAGCGGACTGACTGAAGCCTGTGCCAGCCTTCTAACAGGCTTTGAGGTAGGTAAAGAATATGTAAAAATATTACCGCATAGACAGTAGCCCCTGATGCTCTGTTCGGCGTTCGGAAAGAAAAGCTGAATAGAGGATCTAATAATCACAGGAGTCTAACATAATCAAGTCAATATGCGTATGCAGGCTTCGCTGCTGGCCTCCGCCGCACTGACTGCGGAGGTGGATACGCTGAAGTAGAACCTCGCGCGGTCCAAGAACGAGCTCGGCCATGCCAAGAGGCAACTCGAGGAGAAGGAAGGTAAGTAATACCTTGCGCAATTATATAGAGAAGATGTGGTTGCAAAAAATGACAGGATCAACGTGCTATTATAGGGGCCACGGCCGAGGTGGCAACCCTTAAGCAAGCGTTGTCCGAGGCCGAAAACAGGGTGGCCGCGGAGCGCACGGAGAGAGAGAAGCAGGAGGCGCGGGTGGAGGAGGTGCATAAAGAGCTCCAGGCTCTCGTTAAAAACACGAGAGTTTGGAGCTTGACTCAAAGACGCAAGCGTCCGAGCTTGCGGCAGCCCTCAAAAGCACGAAGTCTGCCAAGGCCGAAGCCCAGAAAGCCCTCAAAGAAATTGACGCGATGAAGAAGATAGCGGCGGGTAAGTCATTCATTATGCAAAGCAAGCACGTGAAAGTGATTTACTTGTTACTTACCCGAGTCCGGAGCTCTCCAGGAGTATTCGCAGATTTGCCCCGCAGTGCGTCTGATGCCGCCGCCTACTACCGAGCCGAAGAGGGGAGCTCGACGGAGAAGGTGTTCTGGTCTCAGTATGCTGAGGCCAGACACCTGGTGCCTTTGAGAGACCAGCTGAAGCAAATGGTCGAGCTCCACAAGGTTGCCGAACAGGCCATAAAGGGCCTCATAGTTCGGCTGTGGCATGGAGAGGCTCTGCCTGGGAGCTACTTCGGGCTGGTGAGGCGGCTGGTGGATGCCTGTCCACGGCTTGAATTAATCAAGCGCTCTGTCTGCATCGAAGGTGCCCGTAGGGTGCTTGCCCGTGCTAAAGTGCACTGGGGCAAGATGGATGCGGAGAAGCTGGTGAAGGACGGGCCGCCGCCGGGCAAGGAGCATCGCGTCCCGGAAGCGTATTATGAGGGCGTCCTGAAGGGTGCCTGCCTTATAGCGGATGAATGCTCCAAAGATGTAATTTTTGAGTAAACTCGCATTTGTGATCCTGTACGCTGAAAACTTGTTCATATGCGCTAAGCAACGCTTTTGAATTTAAAATATTACCTTTTGTGCGGCCGTTTATCAAATTTGAGAGATGGCGAGTCGTCGGCTTCTGCCCCCATGCCACGAGTGCTGGGGTGTTCGGGATAAACATGAGCGCTCTTTTTCCCATTCTTGGGTCCTTCGAGGGAGGCGCTCAACACAACGAACAAGGCAATCAGACTATAATGCTTGAACACTCTCACTTAGCCATAGAATTCTATAATTTTGAATTTCGGCGAAGCCCCTAGTGTTCGGAAGACCGAGTTCGGGGCGCTATCCACGCCTAGGCCGGACAAAGCTGACTCCTCGCTCTAAGCGGCATAAGTCTTTAGGGACTCGAAAACCTCTCGAACAGCGACCAGCTCTCGCCTCATCATGACGGTCAGTTTTAGCTTTCTCTACTGAGGTGCTTAGCCAGCTCAACTGGGAAACAATCGCAGTAGTTCTCCTAGTGCTACCTTAGCCGATATAACAGAACGTAAGGTACCAAAACATAGGAGCCGGGCAAACCCAACTATTGACCCAAGACATGATTCGGAGCCGATGCATATAATGCTATAAGTTCGGGGTGCCGCACTTGTGAAAGTGTTCGGACTTCTCACACCGTATTGTGGGGTACATAAGCCCCTGGCGTATTGGCCGTACCAAAGTGTACGGATGCAATATGTCATTAATGAACATATATTCGTAAAAAAGAGGTAATGCAATAATAGATGGAAGCTATGCATTGTTTATTTAAAAAAGCTGCGATCAAAGAAGAACGATACAAATAGTGCGATAAGCAAAAGATGGGACTATCAAATATGTCCTTTCCAGGGGCGAGCTGCGGAATGTTATGCGAAACGGGTATACTGCTCGTTATAGAGACCACCTTAGAGTTCCGTAGTGCGGCGTAGCTTTCTGCTTCCCTGGTTGTATCATTTGTGCAGCAATTGTATTGCCGGACAAGCCTTCCGAAGAATGGAGTCCTGAAAATAAGAGAAAATTAAGGAATCGGCAGCCCCTAGTGCGGTTTAAGCCGCGTTTCGGGCGTGCTGTGATGGTGCCCCTCCCCCTATGCCCATGGTATTTCTAGAGCGTAGTTATGTACGCGCAACACTGGTTTCGCAAGTTCGCGAGGGCTGGGGTTGGGGCCGCATTTCTACGCTTGCTTGGAACGTGCCAGGCGGTCTTGTTGTAGGTTACTCCGGGCGTGCTTGATGGTGTCCAGACGTTTAATGGCTGGACTGGAGAATTGCCTTGAGAGGCTGCTTTGTACTTCCGCTGCGATAGCCGTCGTATGCTCCTCCGTTCGGAGAGAGCGTTCGGTGTTTCCATTGACCGTGATGACACCTCGAGGGCCTGGCATCTTGAGCTTGAGGTATGCGTAGTGCGGCACCGCATTGAACTTGGCAAATGCAGTTCGCCCGAGCAGCGCGTGATAGCCACTGCGGAACGGGACTATGTCGAAGATTAACTCCTCGCTTCGGAAATTATCCGGAGATCCGAAGACCACTTCAAGTGTAACTGGGCATGTACAGTTGGCTTCTACACCTGGTATGACACCTTTAAAGGTCGTTCTGGTGGGTTTAATCCTCGAGGGATCGATGCCCATTTTCCGCACTATATCCTGATAAAGCAGGTTCAGGCTGCTGCCGCCGTCCATAAGGACTCTAGTGAGGTGAAATCCGTCAATAATTGGGTCTAGAACCAATGCGGCGAATCCGCCATGACGGATGCTAGTGGGGTGGTCCCTTCGATCAAAAGTGATCGGGCAAGAAGACCATGGGTTGAACTTTGGGGATACTGGCTCCATCGCGTATACGTCCCTTAGCACACGCTTCCGCTCCCTCTTGGGGATGTGGGTTGCGTATATCATGTTCACCGTCCGCACTTGTGGGGGAAAACCTTTCTGTCCGCTGTTGTTCGGCGGCCGGGGCTCCTCCTCGTCATCGCTATGGAGCCCCTTGTCTCTGCTTTCGGCATTTAACTTGCCTGCCTGCTTGAACACCCAACAATCCCTGTTGGTGTGATTGGCTGGTTTTTTGGGGGTGTCATGTATCTGGCATGAGCGGTCGAGTACTCGGTCCAAACTGGACGGGCCCGGAGTATTTCTTTTGAATGGCTTTTTCCGCTGACCGGGTTTAGAGCCTTTGAATCCGGCATTAACTGCCATATCCTCAGCATTGTCGCCGTTAATGCGGCGCTTTTGCTTGTTGCGACGCGACCTGCCACTGCTGTCCTTGGTATCCAAATTACCAGGGCTCTTGGTCATGTTATTGTTGCGAGCTAGCCAGCTGTCTCCTCCCGCGCAAAAGAGGGTCATAAGTGTCGTGAGGGCTGCCATAGATTTCGGCTTTTCCTGTCCTAGGTGCCGTGCAAGCCACTCGTCGCGGATGTTATGCTTGAAGGCTGCTAGGGCCTCTGCGTCCGGACAGTCGACGATTTGATTTTTCTTGGTTAGGAATCATGTCCAGAATTGTCTGGCCGATTCCTCTGGCTGCTGAATTATGTGGCTTAGGTCATCGGTGTCTGGTGGTCACACATAAGTGCCCTGGAAATTGTCGAGGAATGCGGCTTCCAGGTCCTCCCAACAACCAATTGATTCTGCTGGCAAGCTATTACGCCAATGCCGAGCTGGTCCTTTAAGCTTGAGTGGGGTGTATTTGATGGCGTGTAGGTCATCACTGCGGGCCATGTGGATATGAAGGAGATAGTCCTCGATCCATACCACAGGATCTGTTGTGCCATTGTATGATTCGATGTTCACGGGTTTGAAACCCTCGGGGATTTGATGATCCATTACTTCATCTATGAAGCATAGTGGGTGTGCGGCGCCTCTGTATTGGCCTACATCATGACGCAGCTCAAACAAGCTTTGTCTACTGTGTTCGGCCCGGCCGGATTTACTGTATCTGGCGTGACGAGTACCGTCTCATGCCGTGGGGCGCCCACGTGATCCGAGATCGATCTTGTTTTCCTTGCCTTATCCTCCAATATATCTCGCAGGTCTGGCGCATTTTCCCATGCCTTGGTAGTTTTTGAGCGGCGCCGGGGTGCGGCTTGAGTGGAGGGCCGAGAGGCCTCTCTGTCACGGCCATGCGGTGGCCGGTCGGCCGCATCATGCGCTGGTGATGTAGGTTTAAGTGCTTCCTCCTCTAATTGGGGTAGCAACCTGCGCTTTGGGTAGCTCTTGGAGGGGTGTTCGAGTTCATACTCTTCGGCCGCAAGGACTTCAGTCCATCTGTCGGCTAGCAAATCTTGATCAGCTCTAAGCTATTGCTGTTTTTTCTTGAGGCTGCTCGCCGTGGCCATAAGCCTGCGTTTGAAACGCTCTTGTTCGACGGGATCCTCCGGCACGAAAAATTCGTCGTCGTCGAGGCTTGCCTCATCTTCGGAGGGAGGCATATAATTATCGTCCTCGAGCTCTCTGTCTGCCACTCTCTCATGAGGGCTGGCTTCTCTATCCTCCTGTGCTAAATCTTGCTGGAGGTGGTTGTCTTCGGCACTGTCCGGGGTGTTATTATCTCTCGTGCCGGAATCACCGTTTTTGTTTTGGCGGGATTTAGAGCGGCACCGCTGACGCCGGCGCTTAGGCTGCTTCTTGGAGGGGTCATCCTCCGCTGTTCCATCGCCATTGCCTTCTTTTGGGGTGTCCACCATGTATATATCATACGATGAGGTGGCTTTCCAGTGCCCTATAGGCGCTGGTTCTTGATCGTCTCCTGCATCGGCGTCCATACCATTGATGTCTTCGGAGTCGAAGTCGAGCATGTCGGTTAAATAATCGACAGTGGCTACGAGGTGGGTGGTGGGTGGGCTTTGAATTTCTTCATCGTCCGCATCCCAACCTTGTTGACCATAGTCCGGCCAGGGCTCTCCTGATAAAGAGAGAGACTTTAGTGAATTCAGAATATCGCCGAAGGGCGAGTGCTGAAAGATGTCCGCGGCGGTGAACTCCATGATCGGTACCCAATCGGGTTCGATCGGTCGGGGCGCAGAGGGCTCGGAGTCTGGAGAGGTGTCCGGCTCCTTGGAGTCACGGGCTTCGCAGAGAATAGGGCTGGTGTTCAGCTCGATCGCCGTAGAGATTGCAGCCCCGAGGCGGTGTCTAACCACCCATCCTCGGTTGGTGTGATCGGCTCCGAGCTAGGGGTCGGAGCGGACACAGGTGCGGCCTCCAGGGCACTGTTCGGCAGCAGAGCTAAATCATGCCCATCGTGACAGTGCGGCTCGCTCGGCTGTGACTCGAATCCGTCAAAGATCAAGTCTCCGTGGATGTCGGCCGTGTAGTTCAAATTTCCAAATCTGACTTGATGGCCAGGGGCGTAGCTCTCGATCTGCTCTAGATGGCCAGGCGAATTGGCCCGCAGTGCAAAGCCACCGAATACGAAGATCTGTCCGGGGAGAAAATTCTCACCCTGGATCGCATCGCTGTTGATGATCGGAGAAGCCATCGGGCCTAAAAGTGACGACACAGAGGAACTTTCAATGAAAGCACCAATGTCGGTGTCAAAACCGGCAGATCTCGGGTAGGGGGTCCCGAACTGTGCGTCTAGGTCGGATGGTAATAGGAGGCAGGGGACACGATGTTTTACCCAGGTTCGGGCCCTCTTGATGGAGGTAAAACCCTATGTCCTGCTTGATTAATATTAATGATATGGGTAGTACAAGAGTAGATCTACCACGACATCAGAGAGGCTAAACCCTAGAAGCTAGCCTATGGTATGATTGTTCTTCGTCCTGCGGACTAAAACTCTCCGGTTTATATAGACACCGGAGAGGGCTAGGGTTACACAGAGTCGGTTACAATGGTAGGAGATCTACATATCCGTATCGCCAAGCTTGCCTTCCACGCCAAGGAAAGTCCCTTCTGGACACGGGACGAAGTCTTCAATCTTGTTTCTTCATAGTCCAAGAGTCCGGCCAAAGGTATAGTCCGGCCACCCGGACACCCCCTAATCCAGGACTCCCTCAGGAAGCATTAGGTTAACGCGGTTGGTGTAGTCGAACGTATTCGCGATCCAACCGATTAAGTACCGAACGTACGACACCTCCGAGTTCTGCACACATTCAGCTCGATGATGTCCATCGAACTCTTGATCTAGCAAAGTGTCTAGGGAGACATCCGTCAGCACGACGGTGTGGTGATGGTGAAGTGATCCGCGTAGGGCTGCGCCTAAGCACTACGAAAGATATGACTGGAAGCGTAAACTATGGAGGGGGCGCCGCACACGACTAACAATTGTTGGTTTGATTTCTAGTTGTGCCCCCCTTCATATATATATATATATATATATATATATATATATATATATACATATACATAAACACTATTCTGATCACGGGATCAGAATAATATTCTGATCACAACATGAAGTTACCGAGTAACACGCCTGACCTTCCCCGAGTACTAGGTTGAACTTCAGCTAAAAGGTGTCCAAATGGGGCTTGCAATATACCGTTGGAAAGCTATGGACATCAGTATCATAATCCAAGTTAAATTTTTGGCAAAATGTAAGCGATTTAAGAGCAGTTTTGAAAAACCGTTTTTTCTTCACACAAAAAACGTGAATCGTATTTTCGATCGCATTTTTAAACTGTTTATCGGAATGAGGCAAATAATATGGCGTTGGAAAGCTTCTGCAAAACCGCTCCTTCCACATGTTGAAAGTTTTCTCTAATTCCATACGGTTAAAGAGTAATTCGGAGAATCGTAGAATTTCGCAAATGAAACACTCGAGTTTGTATTTTCGATGCCATTTCTAAACGGCTAATCCAATTGAGGAAAATAATATGGCGTTGGAAAGCTTATGAAAATGCGCTACTTTTTCATGTTAAAAGTTATTTGTAATTTTGAACGGTTTAAAAGTAATTTAGAAAATGATACAAGTTCCACCAAGTTCGTATTTTCGAGTTAATTTTTTAACCGTACGTCCGAATGCAGCAAATGATATGGCGTTGGAAAGCTTGAACAAATGCGAAACTTTTTTGTATATATTGTATCTCCTAATTCGTTACGGTTTTAAGTCAATTTGGAAAATGGCTAAAAACGTATTTTCCCCGTAATTTCTACAAACTTTATCGGAATGAGGCAAATAATATAGCTCTGAAAAGCTACGGAAAATGTGAAACTTTTCCATGTTGATGGTTTTCTCTGATTCCTAGTCATTTTCCTGTAATTTCGAAAACGGCAAGATCATTCGTTCTGCCTTTATTGCGAAACAGATTCTTCAAAAATGCACCGCTTGAAGAACTTGAACTTCTCGGCGCGTGTACCTGAACTTCACTCTATTTTTTACGTGATTTTTTGGCCCGTAGCACTCCATTCACTCACCGGAACACTCACCGGAATTGAGCAAGTAATATACCGGTGGAAAGCTGATGTAAACACGCAACTTTCCCGTGTTGATCATTTTTTCATACTCGTGACGATTTTAAAAGTTTTACATCTCAAATTCATTCACCATAGTAGTCGAACTTCCTGCTGTTTTCACGTTGAACTTCTGTGACGTATTTTCGTTTGTAATTTTCTAATCCATTTTGTCAGTGTTACACGAATGATATTCTTTTTGTACAAACCTCTCTCACAATATTTTTTAAAACTTTCTCCGACCGAAGACTTGAACTTACACAAATGATATTCCTATCGTTTTGAAGTAAATTATAGAAATGATGAGATCATGATTTCTGCCTTCATTGCGAATGGAAACGCACTGCGTGAAGTAGTTGTACTTCATGGGCATTTCTGTTTGAACCTCACTCTATTTTTGGCGTGCTGTTTTTTGCACTACGTGAAGTAGTTGAACTTCTCGGGCATGTCTGTTTGAACTTCACTCTATTTCACTTTATTGTATTTTTCTTATATGAAACACACACCATGCAGTACGTGAACTTCTGGATGTTATCACTTTGAACTTCTCTCTGGTTTGAGTGAATTATTTTAAAACACAACAAACAACATCTTTTTATGTATTTTGGACATCTAAATACACTGTGAACCTCTCTCACAAGAATTTTTAAACTTTTCCTCGCCGAGCACTTGAACTTCTAGCAACCATTTTTTTCATTTATGAGTTGTTTTTAAAAGTGCAAAAAAAGGAGTTGTGTTTTTTATTTTTTAAACAGGTAAATCCTAGGTTTTAATAAACTCCGAACTTCTCTGTTATTTCAATTTGAACGTCACCTTTTTATATTTTTGAGTAAAGAATTGTATTCGATTTTTATACAGAAAAAATCGAACATGGAAATACAAGGTGAAACTCTCTCGCAAGAATTTTTGAACTTCTCCGGACAGAGCACTTGAACTTCTTTCAACAAACCTTTTAAGGTTTTATTTTTCTATACTTTTTTCTCCTGTGAAATGCATTCCTTGTGGTATTTGAATTTCTCGTTGTTTTCACTATGAACTTCTTTCAACAGGTAAGAATTTTTTGAATACATAAAAACGTGTTTTAATTGGTATATATGAAAATTTTAAACCGTTCATCAAAATGTGGCACATAATATACCCGGTGGAAAGCTTATGAATCGCAACAAGTTTTTCATGTAGACATGTTTACAAATTCGTTGTCTTTTGAGATCAGTTTTTAAAATGGCAAACGTTGTTTTGCCTTTTAAAACAACATGTAAATTAACGATGGACGTCTCGTAATATATTTTTTGAACCGTGCAGGGTGGAGCACGTGAACTTCTTGCAACAAACTTTTTAGGCTTTTAGTTTTGTATTCTTTTATTCTCTTCTAAAACGCATTGCGTGTAGTAGTTGAACTTCCCGCTATTTTTACCTTGGACTTCTGTCATGTATTTTGTTTAACCTGTCTCACAAGAATTTTTTAACTTTCTCGGTTTGAGCACTTGAACTTCTAGCAACAAAAATTTTAGCCTTTGCCTTTTTATTCTTTTTTTCTCATACGAAATGCTCACCATGCAGCACGTGAACTTCTAGTTGTTATCAATTCGAACTTCTCTCTGTTTCGCTTTAGTATCATAAAAAAATCTGAGTTTTTATAGACATCGATCTGCTCTAACTTTTTATTCTCATCTGAAATGTATTTTGTGTAGTAGTTGTACTTCCCGCTATTTTCACGTTGAATTTATGTCACATATTTTTGTTCATAATTTCTCACCCATTCATTTGGAGTTACACAAATGATATACCTTTTTAGAAACTTGTTGAAAAGATGGAACTTTATCTTATACGGTTAAATTGTTTGTAATAAACATTGAATTGCTTTGTTACTCAAATTTTAACTTCTAAGATTTTCCAATAAATGAAGGAAATCTTTTTTTATAAACTAGTTGAATTGTACTGTTATTTCCATTTGACCTTTTTGGTGTTATTTAAAAACATGAAAAATATGTTTTTTTGTTACAAATTTTGAATGACCCTGTTATTTTACTTTCTGTTTTTTGTTATCTTTTTTGTCAATAGCCGGAAATACATGAGAACTTTTCTTTGTACACGCATAACATTTTCTTTGAACTCTCCATTTTATTCAATATGAGCTTCGAGAGCTAACATTTTCTAGACGATGCTTGTTTTTTTCCTGGTATATGAAGATCGAGCTACTCTCTTACTTTAATTTTAACTTTTTGGTTTATTCTTTAGTAGTTGGAGAAATCTGAGTTTTGTAATAAACATCTAACCGCTCTGCTTTTAAAATTTGAAAATCTAGGGTTTTTTTTAATCTTCGTCGTTATTTTAAACTTGAACTTCTAAGTTTCTTTTAGAAAAAATTGACCTTCTTGGTTTTGTAATAAACATTGAACTTCTCTATTTTTTAAAATTTGAACCTCTAGTTTTTTTTTAAATGGGTGGAATCCACTACTTCTTAAATAAACATCGATCCATTCTTTTTGGCTGAACCCTCAATGGTTTAGTGGCTTTTCAATTTTTAACATCAAAGTGTTTGCTTATTTTCTTTTCAACTTTTGGATTTTTATATAATGATTTTTTTTACTTTGTAGGTTTTATTTTATTTTGACCAATAGACCTTTTTTCACTTTTTTCTGCCTTGCCTTCAATTTTTGAACTTCAGGTGTTCACTTTCTTTCAGGAAAAATGGATGCAAAAGAAAAGAATTTAAATAACACCGAAAAACCTAGAAGTGTTAAACATCGAACAGCTCCAGAGGTAAGTTGCAACACTCCTCTCTATTTCTATTCTAAGCAAACATTTTGTATTATTTTATAACTTGTCACAGTCTTCTCTGTAGGTTGTACTACTCAAAGAGATAGAGAGATATGGAGCCTACACAATGTACGTGTTAAACCTGCACTTATACAGCTACCTACAAATGATGGTAGTCCATGTTTGTGAAAGGTAACCATTTTTTGGCCATTTTTTATATAGCTGTGAATGTCGTGTGTTTTCCACCACACGATTGCTCTCATACTCGCCCATTGCATTTTCTAACCACAACATCACCTCTCTTTTATCCATTTTTTCTTCATAGCTTCCATGTGATGTAGCAGTGATGGGAAAAGCTAGCGAAACAACAGACAGCAGCAGATTCACCGAACAAAACAACCCAATGTACAGACGAGTTACTAGTACATCGTCCAGATCAGGCTTATCTACCAGAATCTTTTAATGCGGAGCAACAGTAGTCATATATTCTATTTAGTGCACTTCATACTCCTATTTTGGAACGGAGGGAGTATATACGAAGTCGACCTGTCATTGTTCCTGTAGCTGAACTGTCAAAATCCTAACATACAGTTGACATAACCGTACAACACACATCCTAACATAGAGCTGACACAACGACACTGCCTCTTTGTGTGTCTCAATGCATGCAAGCAGACCGTGGTGGCAAGGGAGCGAAGGGACATGGGTGCATGCCTCCACCATGCACGAGCTTGGCACCCAGCAAGAGATGTCCTCCAACGGAGGACGAAGGAGCATGGGAGACGTCTGCCGACGGAGTCGTGGGGAGGCCCGGACTACATCCTCTAGAGAAGTGATTTTCCTTCCTTTTCTCTGAACTTTCAACGGTGGAACTTCTGAACTTTCTGCTTTCTCTTCCTTCTTCAGTAAACCACAACTTAGTATTGTTAGTAGTAGTAGTAGCAACAGCGGCTACACCTTGCAGCGGCACATGCTACTGTTTTTATTTGATGGGGCACAATGCTGTGGACGCACATGTTTCAACAACAAGGTATGGCGTGGGCGAGCAGCACACATGTTGGGAAGAATCAAGTCGAACTTCAAGATGGAGAGGAGGTGGACGGCGCTGGACGGGGTTATAACATACAGTAGAATGGCCGCATCGGAAGAGGAGGAGGCCGCCTCCAGCGTGGATCCAGGGGTGGGAGGCCGCAGCCACCGTGGATACAGGGGAGGGAGGCCGACGCCACCGTGGATCCAGTGGCATGGAGGCCGTCGCTGCGGTGGACCCAGGGGGAGGCGGAGCGAGCCGGTGGTCGGCGGCGGTGGTATGGGCGTCGGGCAGCGACCCGATTCAGAAACTCGCCATTGGTGGCGAGTGCGGAGACGCCAGCGATGGCGCATGGGGTCCAGGCCCGGTGGAGGCAACGGCGCCGCTTGGGATTGCCGGGGCGGCAGCGGCTGGGGTTTCCAACAGGCCGCTGGGGGCGGATGGCCTGAGGGAGGGCGGGGCGCGCTGCGGCCTGCCGGAGGGGAACACGGGCGGCGGGGCGGTCGCCGGAAGGAAACGCGGGGCGCGCGATCCGGGAGGCGGTCGATCCCGTCGCCATTGGGGACATTCCGGCGGCTGGTGTTGACGGGGGCAGCGGCGGGGGGGTTGCGGCAGAGGTGGGGCGTTGCACCTACGATGGGGGTGGGGGTTCGGGGCGGGGCGGATCACTGGCGGCGGGTGGAGGAGGGGGTCGCCGGTGGGTGGGTGGGGGTTGGGGATCGAGGCGAGGCAGTTGGGATCGAGGCGCGGACACGAGAATATAATATTATATAATAATATATTTATAATAGTATATTATATATATATTAATACTAATCATCACTCTCAGTATATTATAAGTTTTTTTTTTTTTTTTTTTTTTCTATTTTTTTGATTTTTTTTCTTTTTTTTTTTTTTTTTTTTTTTTTTTTTTTTTTTTTTTTTTTTTTTCTTTTTTTTTTTTTTTTTTTTTTTTTTTATTATCTATTCATCCCCAGGGTGCAGAATAAGTTATTCTTCACCCGAGTATCTTACGATCGCTTCATAAATAAATTACGTTTGAAATACAAATAGTTACATTCATATTGATTCATTACGTAAAATATGGTATAAGAAAACAAAAAAATAGGTTATAAGACCAGAAATATCGCATTTTATGTATGTTTTACACTATGTTTTTACGTTCGTAATTTTACGTGATATAAAATATTTTTACGAGGAGTATATATTTTCTTACGTTCTCTTTTTACGTATGAAATAAGACAAAATTGATGGAAGCTAAAAATACGATGCATTGACGTCAAAATAGAGGGGATGAAGAATAACTATTCCTCACCCAGGGTGACGAATAGCGACCCTATATATATATATATATATATATATATATATATATATATATATATATATATATATATACTGAGAGGCAGTCAAGGGGGTGCCTCATGTGGAAGGAATCCTAATTGGGGTCCTCCCCAATCGGCATCCCCCTTTCCTATTCCTAATCGAAGTAGGAAGGGAAGAGGGGGACGGGGGAATTCTATTCCCTTTTTCCTTTCCTCCTTTCCCTTTTCTACTCCAATTTGGCCAGCCCATATGGAAGGGGCATACCATCCCCTTAGGGGCTGGTCTGTCCCCCTCTTGGCCCATTAACGCCCATGTAGTTGCCGGGGGGATGCCCGAAACCCATTCCGGTGATCCGATATGCACTCGGTACCCCCGGAACACTTCCGGTGTCCGAATATCATTGTCCAATATATGAATCTTTACATCTCGACCATCTAGAGACTCATCGTCATGTATGTGGTCTCATCCGGGAGTCCGAACAACATTTGGTCGCCAAATCACATAACTCGTATAATGCAAAATCGTCATTAAACGTTAAGCGTGCGGGCCCTATGGGTTCGAGAACTATGTAGACATGACCGAGACACCTCTACGGTCAATAACCAACAGCGGAACCCGGATGTTCATATTGGTTCCCACATATTCTACGAAGATCTTTATCGGCCGTGCCGTAATGACAACATATGTTATTCTCTTTGTCATCGGTATGTTACTTGCCCGAGATTCGATCGTCGGTATCTCCATACCTAGTTCAATCTAGTTACCGTCAAGTCTCTTTACTCGTTCCGTAATGCATCATCCCGTAACTAACTCATTAGTCACATTGCTTGCAAGGCTTATTATGATGTCCATTACCGAGAGGGCCCAGATATACCTCTCCGATACTCTGAGTGACAAATCCTAATCTCGGTCTATGCCAACCCAACAAACACCTTCGGAGATACCTATAGAGCATCTTTATAATCACCCAGTTACGTTGTGACGTTTGATAACACACAAGATATTCCTCCGGTATCCAGGAGTTGCATAATCTCATAGTCGAAGGAATATGTATTTGTCATGAAGAAAGCAATAGCAATAAAACAGAACGATCAATATGCTAAGCTAACAGATGGGTCTTGTCCATCGCATCATTCTCCTAATGATGTGATCCTGTTCATCAAATGACAACACATGTCTATGGTTAGGAAACTTAACCATCTTTTATTAATGAGCTAGTCTAGTAGGGGCTTACTAGGGACACGGTGTTTTGTCTATGTATCCACACATGTATCAAGTTTTCAGTTAATACAATTCTAGCATGAATAATAAACATTTATCATGATATAAGGAAATATAAAATAACAACTTTATTATTGCCTCTAGGGCATATTTCCTTCATTTCTAATCTCCTCCCTCTAATTATCTAGCAACGATTAGCTCTGGATGGCGAAGCGCTGCCGGATCGTGAAGGTTGCACGCTTGCAACCAAGCAGAGAGGCTGTGCTTTTGGTATTCAGTTCGAGGGACTGTTCATGGGCGGTACGAGGAATTGTTCATAGATGGTTTGAGGGACTCCAAGTACGATCTACACCGGCACGTTCTTCTTTTGCTGCAACTCGATGACGGTAACAATCGTGATCCCAACCTGTTATGCATCTTCATATTGATCTTGGGTGATCGTAGGCGTGATTTTTTTTGTTTTCTACTACGTTTCCCAACAAAAAGCTAGTAGTCACAACACACAGAATGGGTCGGCACAAAGGAAGTGAAAATAAAAATTGCCCTTGATGTTACATGCGGTTGGAAGCATAAAAACAACCTCCTCGGAAATAGACGATGTTATAATCGAATTCATGATCGTAAAGACATCAACATGGTTGTAGGAGCCATTGGAGGATCTCCTACACCCAAAAAGTACTCGGTCCCTTGTTCACTCATGTTTAGACTAACACGCTAGGTTGCCTTGCACCAACAAAAGAATCCCCCAAAAAACCGGGGTCGATACTAGGTGCAGTCCTTGCCGAGGAGATGGAAGCCGCCGGCTGGTTAACATGAGTATCAGCATACACAGGTCGAGAAAATCTGGATTTGTGTTGGGAAGATAAATTACATTGGACGGTTCTCCACACCCTCAAGAAGTTTTTTCAAGCGACAATCCTGCTCTATTGCTTCAGCAAATGGCATGACCTTCTTGAACGTAGCGTCAGGTTTTACCTCCTCGCCATCATCGCCTTTTGGCCCCATGAGGGAAATATCCTTCAGCTCCGCCGAAGAGCTTCTTGAAGACGTCAAGCGAGTTTAGCTTGGTTATCGGGTAGCTTTTCCTGTGGCCATAGAGCTCGAAAAAGTACCCCCGTGGATGACCCGACAAGCTGATGCAAAGCACCTAGCCATATTAGGTCATCCTTTAAGGATAATGTATTGCCCGTAGATGACACATCGAGAAGCATACCTGCAACTAAATCACATTAGACGGTACGCTGAGAATGCGTAGTGTGTAGCGTATAGAGGATTATAACATAAAGTGTTAAACACTTATCAGCCGGCAACTCGATAGCTTGATTAGTCTCCTGCTCGGAAGCACCAATTGAGACTTGAGTTGTTCTATCTCACACGGTTGCTGATTCTTCTCCTTGGCTAACTTCATGCATGCTTCTTGAAGCTCATTACCCTCGGCAAGGCCCTTTTTCGCAAGCTCGGCCTCTTTTCTCGACTTTTCTAGCTCGGCCATGACTAGCGCCAACTCATCCGATAACTGTTGGGTTTTCTTTATCGATTCCTATAAAAGTAATAATCATTAAGAAAGGTGGGGAAAATCGATCATTAGATTGGCTACTTACACCCGAACTAAGTCTCCGGGGCTATTAGGCTTCGCGTCCATTGACTGCACAAACAAAAACAAATTATCAATCCTCAGGACAAATGCAAGCACTCGGACAGAGTCTCGAGGGCTACTACACTTCGCGGTTAAAGTATCGGGCGGGTTGGAACTCTTGTTTTTGTAATTCCACTATAGCCCAAATCCTCGGGCATAAAGCAACCTCTCACTGGAGGACGTTCATACCACATTAGATCTGTCCCGGCTTGGGACACACCTAGAAGGCCACTGAGGACTCATAAGACTCATATTGACATGTCTTACCTCTAAACCTCCGATGAAGACTTTGGCAATGTTCTTAAGGCCCAAGCAAATGGAATCGACATGCACTTCCACCATCCGGAGAGCTTCCTGCTGCTGATTTGTAAAAACTTGGTTATCTTTAGAGAGAAGTGCATATTACACCCCTCAACTCTAGCCCTAGTCTAATATACAACCTCCAACTCCAAAACCGTCTAATCTGCAACCTCCAACTCTTAAAACCGGCCAAAATTCAACCCTCCTCTCCCCTTGACCGGTTTTGACCGGGTCTGACCCATTGACTGATGAACAGTAAATTTGAAAAAATGGAAAATTCAGAAAAATAAAATATAAAAAACTTGTAAATTCAAAAAATAGTTGGGAACAAAATTTTAAAAATAATTTCGACTTTTCCACCGTGCGAACAGTAATTCAAAAAAAGTTCGAACTTTTGGAACGAAAATTTTCCCTCGGTCACTGTTCACGCAGTGAAAAAATGATTTTCCTGATATTTTTTTTACTTTTTTGAATACTGTTCACGCTGTTTACAGTGAATTTTGTTTCAATTTATTACCTCCGGGTACATGTAAAAAAACTGAATTTTTAATACTGTTCACCGGTGAAAAGTCGAATTTATTTTTAAAAAAATTTGTTCCCAATTTTTTTGAAATACTGTTCATCCAAAGGCAAAAAATGCTTTCTAAAATTTTATTTTTCTGAATTTTCATTTTTTCCGAACTTACTGTTCATCAGTCAATGGGTCAAACCCGGTCAAGGGGAGGGGAGGGTTGAATTTTGGCCGGTTTTAAGAGTTGGAGGTTGCAGATTAGACGGTTTTGGAGTTGGGGGTTGTATATTAGACTAGGGCTAGAGTTGAGGGGTGTAATATGCACTTCTCTCTATCTTTAGAGATATTTTTCTTTCTGTGACGCAGCGCACTCTCAATCTCGAATCCAATGGTAGGCAACGCTGAGGACTCCGGTTCAACAGCACCTCGAACACCACCCGAAGTCATAGACGGAGGAGGAACAACTGGTTGTTCCAACAGGTGTGGACGTATTGCCCGTAGCTACGCGATTAAGCCTGCGAAATAAAAAAAACCATTCAGTATTGTGGTGTTTCTCTTGAAGAGGGCCACAGACCTACCGAGAAGCTGGCCTTACCGAGAAGAAGCAAAAGGCCTTTGAAGCATCGTTTCCTCGTCTCTCGCCCTTCTCCTGCTTTGATGGCTCTACAACACTCAGAGGAATCATGGCCTGGGCGGCTATTGCCCCCGAGGTTTGGCTTTGATGTTTGGGCCGTCGACCATCTTCAAATAAGGCAGTCGAGGCACCCCGACGCTGAGCAGCCCATGCGGTAGCAGCGTGAGTTCTTGGAGGAGACGGTGCTCCATCCACCATGACACCTCGTGAGAAGGCCGTGTGGGGGCTGTAAAAAATAATGGCAACTTCATCGCCACTGATGCCCTCTTGATTAAGGATGACAATTTTACCCATCGACATGAATACACATGGATACCCGACCCGAATGGACAGGGTTTGGGTATATTTCTATACCCATGGATAGTTCCTGAATCCGACCCGACTAATGGTATAATTATGTACCCATTGGTATGTCCGAACCCGACCTGATAATATGACTTGCAAGCCAATATTCTATGATTCTGTCTCACTATTTTATCCCCCATCATATTTTTTTATCTACATAAAAGCAAACAAAATTACCCAATACCCACTGTAGTTTACTCCACCGCCCTTCACATTCTCTTGTCTCTTCATTAAATGGTTCATTAAGGATCACCTCATCTCCTCGATTTACTCTTCCCACAACCCTCGAAATAGCCGGCGCCACCAGCCCTCCACATATGGTTCACCCCTACACTAGCAAGCGCATGTGGTGAGCATTAGAGAAACTCCAATGCGATGACCCAAATGGACATGCATTTTGTCTATTTTTTGTTCGTTTGGGTCAGCCGAGCGGATGACTGTGTCCGCTTTTGTGTTTGGGTCGACCCTTGGCGCATTTTTTTGCGCCAACTTAAAAGAAATATGTACAAATGCGACCGATAGCAAAGAGGGTGAGGGCCTTCTCCAGGACATCCCAGTGCGCGTCCTCCTGCGCTAGCTTTCCTCCAGCGCGCACTGTAGGGCCGCCTCGAGTGTGGCCTTGTAGGTGCTACTTGTGAGCTGCGTTGGGATTTCCTTGAACAGGGGAGGATGATGTAGTACAGTAGAGATAAGTATTTTCATCAGTTAAGAACCAAGGTTATTAGTCCAGTAGGAGAACCAAGCAAGACCTCGTGAACACCACCTACACACAAAATAACAAATACTTGCACCCAACACAAACAAGGGGTTATCAATCCCTTGACAAATAATTGTAAGGATCAAATCTCGTACTGATAGATAGATAAACAAAAACACAAAATAAAATAACAGTAAATAAATTGCACCAAGGTATTTTTGGATTTTAATATATGATAAAGATAGACCCGGGGGGCATAGTTTTCACTAGAGGCTTCTCTCTTGAACATGGCATACGATGGGTGAACAAATTACTGTTGGGCAATTGATAGAAAAGCGCATAGTTATGATGATATTTAAGGAAATGATCATGTATATAGGCATCACGTCAGAGACAACTAGACCGACTCCTGCCTGCATCTACTACTATTACTCCATACATCGACCGCTCCAGCATGCATCTAGAGTATTAAATTCATAAAGACTGGAGTAGTGCCTTAAGCAAGATGATGATGTAGACAAATTAAACCCAATTAATATGAATAAACCCCATATTTTTATCTTTAATGGAAACAATAAAATATGTCTCATGCCCCATTTTGTCACTAGGATTGATCAAGCCAACAGCGAACCCATCACAAAGCACCTCTCCCATTGCAAGATAAATCAATCTAGTTAGCCATACCAAACGGATAGATAAGAGGGAAATACAAACTATAACAATCATGCATAAAAGACTTCAGAGAAGACTCAAATAATATTCATGAATAATTTGATCATAAACACAATTCAGCGGATCCCAACAAACAATGTGCAAAAAAGGATTACATTGAATAGATCTCCAAGAACTATGAGGAGAACATTGTATTGAAGATCAAAGAGAGAGAAGAAGCCATCTAGCTACTAGCTATGGACCCGTAGGTATGTGGTAAACTACTCACACATCATCGGAAGGGTAACAAGGTTGATGTAAAGGCCCTCCATGATCGATTCCCCCTCCGACAGAGTACTAGAAAAGGTCTCCAGTTGGGATCTCCGAAGACCAAAATTTGGGGCGACGGAAAGAGTATTTTTTGGTTGGCTCTCTGACGTATTGGGAATATTTTGGGAATTTATAGAGCTGGAATTTGGTCAAGAGGTTCCACGAGTGGCCCACAAGCCTGGGGGCACGCCTGGCAGGATTGTCGCTCCCTCGTGACTCTTTAGGTTGTCTCTCGAAGCTTCTAGGGTCCCTTCTGGTCCAGAAAAAATCATCAAAAAGTTTTGTAGCGTTCGGCCTCTATTTGATACTGATTTTCGGAAAAGTCAAAAACAAGCAAAAAACATCAACTGGCAATGGGCACTCAGTTAATAGGTTAGTCCTAAAAATGATATATAATCGCATAATAAACATCCCAGATTGATCTATAATAGCACGGAACAATAAAAAATTATAGATACGTTGGAGACGTATCAACACCCCCAAGCTTAATTCCTGCCCATCCTCGAGTAGGTAAATGATAAAAACAGAATTTTTGTTGTGGAATGCTACCTATCATATTCATCATGTAATCTCTTTTGTGGTATGAATATTTAGATCTAAATGATTCAAATCAATAGTCTATAGTCATAAAGACATCAATGCTCAGGCATACCAACAAATAATCATGCCTTTCAAAATATCAATGTTAAAGAATGCTATCCCTACAAAATCATATAGCGTTGTCATGCTTCATCTTATTAACACAAAATATAAATCATGCACTACCCCGGTGTCAGCCAAGCAATTGGTTCATACTTTGTAACACGCTTCGGCTTTTTCAACCCCCACGTAATACATGAGCGCAAGCCATGGATATAGTACTATTGGTGGAATAGAGTATGGTGGTAGAGATGATGTGGAGAAGTGAAAGTGCGTTATATCGACTAGAGGGGGGGTGAATAGGCGATTTTTATGAAAGTCTTCAAAACGTGGGAGTTATGAAGACATACAGTGAAGATTATGCCTATTACTATGCAGCAGAAGTTAGATTACACTAGGACAGCCATGGTCAGGTATTCAATAGAGTGAAAGCACACTGACAAAAAGCTTCAGTGTAATAAGGATCAGGTAGGAAGAAGTTATGAAGCCAAACAGATCATACATTCACGTTGTGAAGACAAAAGATAAAGCAAGCATGCAATGGCTTCATAATGAATAACAGTAAGTCAAAGGAAGTGAAGATGAAACCAGTGACTCATTGAAGACAATGATATGTTGGACCAGTTCCAGTTGCTGTGACAACTGTACGTCTGGTTGGAGCGGCTAGGTATTTAAACCAAAGGACACACAGTCCCGGACACCCAGTCAAGGACACTTAGTCCAAGACACCCAGTCCTCACCGTTTTCTCCTTGAGCTAAGGTCACACAGACCTCGCCCAATCACTTTGGTAAGTCTTCAGGCGACTTCCAAACCGTCACAGACTTCGTTCACTAGCAATCCACAATTTCTCTTGGATGCTCTGAACGCGACGCCTAACCGTCTGGAGGATGCACAGTCCTCAAGTGTAATAAGTCTTCAGATCACTCAGACACGAAGACTTAAGTGATGCCCAATTTACTCTGGCTCTGGGTGGTTAGGGCTTTTCTCCTTACTAGGAATTTTTCTTTCAAAGGCTTCGAGGTGGGTTCCTCTCAAACGACAATAGCCGTGCACTGAAATCTGAGCAGCCCACCGTTTATGGTTGTGGGGTGAGCTATTTATAGCCACTTGGCAACCCGACCTGATTTGTCCGAAATGACCCTGGGTCACTAAGGAACTGACACGTGTACCAACGGTCGAATTTTGAACTCACACGGCAACTTTACTTGGGCTACAAGTAAAGCTGACTTGTCTGACTCTGGACAAGATTTGCTCTCATAGTCTTCGCTCGAAGACATAGGATTTGAATTAGGCATCACTTCAGTCATTCTGACTGGTTCTCTTGGACCCCACTTAACAGTACGGTGGTTCCTATGACACAACATGAATGTAACAAAACTACGAAGGATCTAAGTCTTCGAGTTCCATAAGCTTCATAGGGAGTCTTCTCATGTCATTGTCTTCAATATGAATATCTTCATAAACCACCATTGTCTTCAATGTCTTCGTACATTTTTAGGGGTCATCTCTGGTAGTGAAACCGAATCAATGAGGGACTTCTACCTGTGTTTTCCTGCAATTCTCACAAACACATTAGTCCCTCAACTAGGTTTGTCGTCACTACTCCAAAACCAACTAGGGGTGGCACTAGATGCACTTACAATCTCCCCCTTTTTGGTGATTGATGACAAACTAGTTGAAGTTTTCAACGGGAAACATAATTTGTGAAATTGTAAAGGAATAGTCTTCATAAGTTGCAAGGTCTCCCCCTGAAGATGTGCATATAAGTAATTTGCTTCTTGAATGCAAATGCACATGGCAGGTTGTACTTGTGGAGATCCACTTCAACTTATGATGACAATCCACTATGCATGTGAAAGTATATGAAGATAATGACATGCATAATGGAAAATGGACGTCTGCAGAATGAGATGAGTGCAGAATTTATCGTCGCACATGCGGAATTTATCTTCGCAAAACGGAGTGACAAATAGGTAGCAGACGACCATCAAGGCTAAGTGTTACAACTCAATGAAGCAAATGTAGCAAAAACGGGAGTTGTAAGCACGAAGCAAAATGTAGCAAAATATGAAGGCACCCGCCCATAGTGACCCGCTTGAAGACTATAAACATCATATGCTTCTCCCCCTTTTGTCAGTGATGACCAAAAAGGTTTGAAGACATAGAGGTTTCTACGCGTTCCCAGGCGCAACAGGGTCGGTGGAGTTGTTTGGTGGCGGTGCAGACGAGCTTGGTGCAGATTCGACGCGTGTTGAAGCAGGTGGAGATGATGTCGCGTCTTCTTCTTCTTCAATAATCCGGGCAGACACGGTGGCAGCAGAAGAAGAGAACTCTGACTCTTCAAGTGATGGTGTGCTTCGCATCACGGCTTTTCTTGGAGGCGTGGAGTCAAATTTGAATCTCTCTTTGAAGCCATCCTCATGCAGGTCAGCTTCAGTGCACATCATGGTGAGGCCTTTCCAAGTGCGGCGACAGGTCTCGTGTGCGACAAATGCATTCTTGGTTGCCAGATTTCTGATGCGATTGACGTCTTGCATGATGCTTCTCATCTGCCTCTTGAGCCAGTCGTGATGCCTATCTTGCTTTTGGTGAAGAGCCACAAGAAGCTCTCGGTCATTGAGTGCACGAGTGCGCTTCTTGGGTCTCTTTGCAGCTATGCTGTTAGTGGCTTCAGTTGATGCAGGGGCACGTGTGGTGCCAGCCATTGGATACACTCGGGAGAGAGCTTCAACACCTTCAATATTTTGAGTGAAGCTCTGGTGTTCTGCATTCTGAAGACTTAATGGTTGCTTGGCAGTCTCTGGATATATTGCTTCATCAGATGTGTCCACATCTGGCAAAAATATCCTATGGTTGCGGGCTGAGGGTTGATAGGAGATTGCAGAGTGAAGCTTGATCGGTCTCATAACCGAAGGAGCATAGAACTTCAATCCAAACAATTCTGAGGCAGACGCTGCAAGTTGACGGATGAAGAGATCCTGTGCGTTGAAGCATTTGCCATGAAGAATGCAGAAGATGAGAGTCTTCATTGCACCGTCAATCGTTGCATATCGAGAGTGTCCCTTAACGGGCCAGAGAGTCCGCCTTATGATGTGATATATTGTTCTGGGCAGGTACTCTAAGTCTTCAACGAAGAACCTAGTTGGATAAGGTGCATTTGGAGGCAATGGCTTCATCATTGAGAGCATCTGACTCATATCTAGCTCAGGATGCTGAAATATGCTCTCAATTGCTTCAGCATGGAGTTGGCAGCCTTCTTCAAAGAATTCGCCAGGAGTGGGAAGGCCGGTAAGCTCAATTATGTCGAAAGCATTGGCTTCATGATGGACATTGCCGGTCATCCACTCCAGGACCCATGTCTTCGGATCTCTGTTATAGCCTTTGATATGCAGGGTGGCATAGAACTGGAGCAGAAGCTCTTCGTTCCAGTGCTCTTCATCGGTGATAAACGGCAGTAGACCCACTTGCTTGAAGCAATCCAATGCTTCTTCTAGACCAGGAAGACCAGCAACAGCTTCAACCTCAAGGCGCTTGTGAGGAAAGATGCGGCCTTGGTTGTATAGGATGCATGAATAATAGCTGCGCTGTTGATGGCTCCAGAACCTATCTGATACAATCCGTTCCCTTGAATAAGGGTTCTTGGAGCTGTTGAAAAACGTGTTGTCTGCCCTGAAGCTGTTGATGTTGAAGGAGCCAGGAGCTGATGCAGGACCTGGGAACCTTGGCAGTCGTGGGATCGGCTTCTGGACCTGGGGCCTGTGCGCAATATGATAATTGAATTGGGGACCGGCAGCAGACTCAGGCACAGAAGGTTCAGGAGCAGTAGCTTCAGTGTCTTCTGAAGCTATTGTTGGGGAGGGCTCCACATTTGCTTCGGCGTTATTTATGGCAGCCTCAACATTTGCAGCCTCCACATGTGTAGTGGGAGGGACAAACTCAGGCACGTTCTCCTGGAGAACTGCTTCTTGTTGGTGCGGGGGAGTTGGAGCTTGTGGTATTTCTTCATGCTCTTCGGCTGATGCAGCCGGAATGTCGTCAGCAGCCTGAGCCCTTGGCCCTTTGCGAAGCCTACGGAATGTAGGCGACGCCGGTGGAGTTGCAGTGGGCTGGGGCTCATTATCTTCCTCCTGTGGGCTATCTGCCCACGATGCATCTTGTGTGATTGGCGTCAATGGATGACCAATGCTGATCAGTTCGCTTGTCTCAAGCTGAGGAAGGGCTGCATCATCTTGTACATTGTCTTGGAGACCAATGTCTTCAGCAGCGTTGTGGTCAGCTGCTGGAATGTCTTCGGCATGCGGAGCCTCTATGAAGGCAGACTCATGCACAGTCAACTGACGATCTGCGTCAGGATAGCGGACGGAGAGGGGTTCAACTATCAAGGGCTCTGTGGGAGCAGCCCGAGATTTCTTGGTCTTGCGCTTCTTGATGGTGGGTTCAGAAGGAGAGGCTTCAGAGTGTTTCCTCTTCTTAGCTTCAGCCTCTGCAGTCCTTGTCTTCTTGAGCTGTGAGGCGGTTGATCGACTTTTTGGCTTCGAGCCAGTCGTTGCAGTGGGGAAGACAATCGGAGCAGTTTCTGACCTTGGCGCCTCTGGTTCAGGCACAACAGGCTTCTTTTTCTTCTTCGCGGCCACCCTGGGGTCAATGCCTGGACGCCCAAGTGCCTTGCGCTTCTCGGCCTCATTGTAGGCCTGCACGCAGCGATCAGCCAGAGTCTTCATGCGCGCTCGCGAGCCTTGAGCTTCGGCACGCGTCTTCAGAAAGTTCTCTTTCAGATCGTGCAACATGATCTTGAAGTTTTTCACTTCTTGCACGCTGAGCTTGGCCACATGCTTCTTGAACTGAGCCTTTTCAAAATCAATTTTCTGCTTCAGTTCAACAATGCGCTGGGCTATTGCAAGTTCTGAAGCAATTGCACCTTGAAATGCAACGCTGAGGCCTATGGGCAGCTGCAGATCGTTGAAGCTGATGTCCGGTGAGGCAAACCATTCATCGATGAAGTTATGGATGATGGTGACATCAAACAGAGGTAGATTGTTGAAGATTTCAGCCTCCTCCTTGCTCTTGATGAGCTTCTCAAGAGCATCATCTCCAAGATCTTCATCGCTTGAGAGATCAATGGTTTCGCACCGCAGAATGGCAGCAGCTGTGAGCTCTTTGCCTGTGTGTGGCTGAGGCTTCTTGGCTTCTTGGGGCTTGGAGACTTGTGATAAGTCTTCAGACTGCACACTGGCTTCAGGAGGTGCAGTTTCCAATGGCTTCGCTCTTGAGATTTTGGGAGAAGCGGCTGGCGTTGAAGCTTTTGGCTTCTTCTGCTTTGGCTTCGGCGCAGCAGGGGCGTCATCAGACTCAGTATCTGCTGGAGGGTCATTCACGGCAGTCCCTTGAACTAGGATGCGGGTGATGAGGCCTGCAAGATTGGCATATGGCCCGATGATATTGGGATCGGCGTCGCGTGTGCCATCTACCCTTGGTGAGGAGGGACCAGGGTTGAAGTCAAGCCCAAATTTCTTCTTGTTTTGCTTTGCAGAGTTCTGAGCAAATTGGAAGTTGCGCTTGAACAGATTGTCATCGTGACACCAGAGAAGTGATGACGGATGTGCTTCAGCTGGCTGTGGTCCTCTCACCATGCATGGATAGAAGCCTTGAGCAATGGCTTCGTCTCTGGACCTGGGTACGAGATTTTTGTATAATACGTCTCCCCACGGTCTCTTGATGGCGCACTTCTCCGCATATTCCTGAGTGACGAAGCGGTATTGAAACCATTGTTCTGCCCAGTATCTTCGAATCCATTGGATTCGTGTCTTGCGCTGACCATAGCTTTCTTCAGGATCAGTTTTGTACATCTCTGCCAATTCATCAGGCAGATCGTTGGACGTTTCACCACGTCTCTGTCTGCCTCCCTTCCTTGCTGCTGTTTCTGAAGCCATGAATCTTAACTTGGAAGGCTTCAAGATGTTCAAAGTCTTCAAAGGCTTCCTTTTGCTTGACCAACAAGAACTGGCTTCAGGAGAGTTGATGTGATGCTGCAAGTACTCTGCAAATGAATGCAGACTATGAGAACCAAAGGATTCTCCCACGGACATGTACCTGTGACAGCATTAAGGTGCGAGGGAAGGGGAAGAGGTCATATGCATTCTCAGAAGATTTTGAAGATAAATCGGTTTATAAGACATTGACCTCATCGTGCGAAGACATTCACTTATAGATAAGAAGTTGGTTCCAGATTTGTACGAACCCATAGATCAGTACAAGTGAGGAATCTAACTGCTTTGTGAAGCACAAGTGAATATACTAGGCATGTTATGAGATGCAGCGAGAGATCTAACTGGTGTGAAGAGAAACTTCTGACGGTTGAAAGTGACAGAACCAAGAGATCAAAAGAGGCTGTAAAAAGAGGTTTTATTTACCCCACTGGAACTGCTAGACGAAGTGGGAGTTGAGGCCGAGCAGTTCGATCCTCCATGCCCTAACTTGGCGACGGAAGACACCTACGGCGACGACGGAGAGAGCGATGTCCGCTGTTGGCGTGAAAACGGCGTCGGAGAGGTTGCGGCAGTGAAGCGCTTCGTCGCCGGCGTCGTCGAGAGCAAGCGGTGGCGCTAGGGTTCGTGCGAGGGTGGAAGAAGAGATAATGACCGCAGTGAATCGTGTATTTATAGGGATAGAGGCGGCACTGTGTTATTACGCAGGTGCCCCTGGCGGTTCGCATTTGAGGCACGCGTGGCCAATTAGAGGAAGATTGGGGTTTGTTCCACGTCCCACGCACGCCTAAATTGTCGGGCGATCGTTCCTACTTCTCCGGATCTTATGTGGAGGAATGAGCATTAAAAACGGACTTTATGGTTGTCTCAATGTCTTCAGCTGACAAGGACACAGTGAAGACATTTGACAGTTTCAACAGAATGCATATGACTTGGAGAGATAGAGTTTGAGGTAGAAAGCATGGAGAGGTTAGGGTCCGATCACATTCACTTAGTTCAAAAGATTCAAACAAGAAGACATAGCTATAAGTGAATGCTGTAGAGGACAGAACATCAGTACACATATATATATATATTTAATCAACACAGTGAAGATAATCACGAAGACATATTGAGATTGAAGTCAAACCAAATGTGAAGACATTGCGAGGTAACGCCATGAGTGAAACACTTCAAAATAGAACATTTGCTGGTGGCGTTACCCACCGTATAGGAAGTATTAGACCCAGACACGGCGCACAATTATCGTGGCGCTCTGAAGTCAAATTCCACATTAATGTATTCACACTTAGAATGTATGTCTTCATTGATTGAAGATATACGTTACTTCGTGTGTTGCACATCTAAGTCATCAATATGCATAAGAGTTAGGATGTGTGCCTGATCACAGGACATTTGAGGATTCCAAGATATTTAGCTCACACCGTAACTTGCAAAATCTCTTCTCATCCAAGGGCTTGGTGAAGATATCTGCCAATTGCTCTTCAGTGTTGACGTGTATGATATCAATATCTTCCTTCACAACATGATCTCTAAGAAAGTGATGACGAATTTCAATGTGCTTTGTCTTCGAGTGCTGAACTGGGTTGTTGGCGATCTTGATGGCGCTTTCGTTATCGCAGTAAAGTGGCACTTGCTTCAGATGAATGCCATAATCCTTGAGTGTTTGCTTCATCCACAGAAGCTGAGCGGAGCAAGATCCAGCAGCAATGTATTCAGATTCAGCAGTGGAGAGAGATACACAGTTCTGCTTCTTTGAAGACCAACATACAAGTGATCATCCCAGAAAATGACATGTGCCTGATGTAGATTTGCGATCAACTTTGTCACCAGCATAATCAGCATCCGAAAATCCAACCAAATCAAACTCTGAGCCCTTTGGATACCATAATCCTAGAGTTGGGGTGTGAGCCAAATATCGAAGAATTCGCTTCACAGCTAAGTGATGCGACTCCTTTGGTGCCGCTTGAAATCGAGCACACATGCAAACACTGAGCATGATATCTGGCCTAGATGCACATAAATAAAGCAAAGACCCAATCATGGAGCGGTATACCTTTTGATCAAACTCTTTACCATTGTCGTCAGGACCTAGATGATGTTTGGCCGGCATTGGTGTTGTGAAGCCTTTGCAGTCTTGCATACCGAACTTCTTCAGGCACTCTTTAAGATATTTCTCTTGAGATATGAAGATGCCGTTGCGTTGTTGCCGTATTTGAAGACCGAGGAAGAACTTCAGCTCCCCCATCATGGACATCTGATATTTCTCTTGCATCATATATCCAAACTCTTCACTGTACTTCTGATTTGTGCAGCCGAAGATAATGTCATCCACATATATTTGGCACACAAACAGTTCACCATCGTATGTCTTCGTGAAAAGAGTGGGATCCAGGGAACCAGGTATGAAGCCTTTGCTGTTCAGAAAGTACTTGAGTGTATCATACCAGGCCCTAGGGGCTTGTTTGAGGCCATACAGTGCCTTGTTGAGCTTGTATACCATATCAGGATGTTTTGGATTTTCAAAGCCAGGTGGTTGTGCAACATACACTTCTTCTTCAATCTTGCCATTGAGAAAGGCACTTTTCACATCCATTTGATATAGAAGTATGTTATGATGATTTGCATAGGCCAGCAGTATGCGTATGGCTTCAAGCCTAGCCACAGGAGCAAATGTTTCATCGAAGTCAATGCCCTCCACTTGAGTATATCCTTGAGCAACGAGACGAGCTTTGTTTCTGACAACTTGACCATGCTCATCTTGCTTGTTGCGGTATATCCATTTGGTTCCTATTATGTTGTGCTTCCGTGGATCAGGACGCTTAACCAGTTCCCATACATTATTCAGCTCAAACTGTTGAAGCTCTTCTTGCATAGCTAGAATCCATTCAGGTTCCATGAAGGCTTCTTCAACTTTCTTGGGTTCTGATATTGAGACGAATGCGAAATGCCCACAGAAGTTTGCTAGCTGAGTTGCCCTTGAACGAGTGAGTGGACCAGGTGCATTGATGCTGTCAAGTATTTTGTCAATCTGTACTTCATTTGCAACACGAGGATGTATAGGGCGAAGACTTTGCTCTTGCTGATCTGCGTTGTTGTTTGGAGGAATGTCTTCATGCTGAGCATTGTCTTCATGTGGATCAGGTGCTGAGATGATAAGTTCTTCTTCAGGATGAGCTTCAGAAGGTACAATCTCTCCAGTTCCCATAAGCTTGATTGATTCACTAGCTGGAACTTCATCTAGCACATTTGGCAATTGCTCTCTTTGTGATCCATTGGTTTCATCAAACCGTACATCCACTGTTTCAACCACTTTGTAATGGAAGAGATTGAAGACTCTGTAGGAGTGTGAATCCTTTCCATATCCAAGCATGAAGCAATCATGTGCTTTTGGTGCAAACTTTGAGGTGTGGTGTGGGTCCTTGATCCAGCATTTTGCGCCAAATACTCTGAAGTAACTGACATTTGGCTTCTTGCCAGTTAGAAGCTCATAAGATGTCTTGTTCAAAAGCTTGTGAAGATAAACACGATTGATTGTATGGCATGAAGTATCAATGGCTTCAGTCCAGAATTTTCTTGGAGTCTTGTATTCATCTAGCATTGTTCTGGCCATCTCAATGAGTGTTCTGTTCTTGCGTTCGACGATGCCATTCTGCTGTGGCGTGTATGGAGCTGAGAATTCATGTGTGATGCCCAAGGTATCCAGATATGTATCAAGGCCAGTGTTCTTGAATTCAGTGCCATTGTCACTTCTGATGTGCTTTATCTTGGCGCCAAAATTGTTCATAGCTCGATTTGCGAAGCGTCTGAAGACATCCTGCACTTCAGTCTTGTAAGGGATTATGTGCACCCAAGTATATCTAGAATAATCATCAACAATTACGAAGCCATAGAGGCAAGCAGAAGTAGTGAAAGTTGAGTAGTGAGTGGGACCGAAAAGATCCATGTGGAGCAGTTCGAAGGGTTGTGTAGTAGTCATGATTGTCTTTGAAGGATGTTTTGCCCTTGTCATCTTCCCTGCTTCACAGGAACCGCATAAATGATCTTTCTTGAACTTGACGCCCTCGATGCCTATGACGTGCTTTTTCTTCGCAAGGGTGTGGAGGTTCCTCATGCCAGCATGCCCAAGCCTTCGATGCCAAAGCCAGTATTCTGAAGCTTTTGCAAGAAGACATACTGCGAGTTGTGGTCCTGCTGAGAAATCTACCACGTACAAATCACCTTTTCGATACCCTTCAAACACTAGAGATTTGTCAGATTCCATTAGCACCAGGCAACGATATTTTCCAAACATTACAATCATATTCAAATCGCAAAGCATTGAGACAGACATTAAGTTGAAGCCAAGGGATTCAACAAGCATGACTTTATCCATGTGTTGATCCTTTGAGATTGCAACTCTACCTAGACCCAATACCTTACTTTTACTAGTGTCAGCAAATGTGATGTGACTCTTTTCGGATGGACATAAAGTTGAGTCCATAAGAATGCCAGTCATGTGATTTGTACACCCACTATCAATAATCCATTCTGAAGACTTTGAAGTCGCTGGTGTCGTACCCTACAGTGCAGTTAGGGGGATAGGCTTCACGAAGAGAGTTGTGAAGCATAAACATTTGACGAACCAGTGGGTTATGAAAACTTAGATCCAGATTAGGACTAATAGGGAGAGTAGCATGCGATTCAGGAGCAAAGTACATAATGATGCCATTCGGGCATTTTATCTTGCGCCCTACAAGATTTTTAAGGTCCCCAGCAATAGCATCAGAAGATTTTGTTTTTCTGCTGGAGACCTTTCCCTGCAAAAGAGAGTTAAGCTTTCTTAACCACCCACATATTCAAGGGTGGCTTAGAAGCAGTAAGTCTAAGTGCAGCATCTGAGAATTTTGGCTTTGGAGCCCTAGCAAACAGTTTAGCAGGGGGACAATAATACTCATAGGAATAAGCAGAATAATTTTTGGTCATATGAACATGACGGTTCGATGAACCGCTCTCATATCCATATGCCTGAGTATGGTTTCCCTGCAAAACATTTGCGTTAGTGTGACTCAGGTGTGTCCTCTGTTTGTATGAAGCCATTGGACCGTATGAAGCCTTTGGTCTGAGGTTTGTCTTCTTCAAGTGAGGTGTCATGAAGACATTCACAGGAAGATTTTCCAGACACTTTTTCGGAACCCAGATCATCTTCATAGGCGGTCCATTCCTGCAGTTAGTACCAATGTACTTGGCAAATGCTTCACCATTCTGATTCTTAAACAGTTTATAGTTTGCATCAAAGGATTCATTAATGATAATGGGGTTAGCACAAGTGAAGCCAGACAGATTGGATGGATCTGCTAAGGATTCCTTTGCAGCAACCCATGTGGTTTTGGGGTACTGCTCAGGTTTCCAGTAAGAGCCATCTGCATTAATTTTCCTCACGAACCCAACACCCTCTTTCCTAGGGTTTCGGTTCAGAATCTGCTTCTTAAGGACATCACATAGTGTCTGATGCCCTTTCAGACTTTTGTACATTCCTGTTTCAAGCAATGTCTTCAACCTAGCATTCTCATCAGCAATAGCAGTGGTATCCTCAGGAGAGGGGTTAGTTACCATGTCAACAGTTGAAGATATTGCAACAGTAGTAGCAGTGGAACATTCAGCAACAGAATTAGCATTATCACGCTCAATGCATTTTAGACATGGTGGTTCAAATCCTTCCTGAGCGGGACTGATCTGTTCGGAGCGAAGTGACTCATTTTCCTTTTGAAGATCTTCATGATCCGCTCTCAACTTCTCAAGATCTTGCTTCTTTTGAAGATAATCATAGGAAAGCTTTTCATGAGTAGTTGAGAGAGTCTCAAGACGATCTTCAAGTTCCTGATACTTAACGTGAAGATTTTTTATGTCTTCAATTAAGGATTCAGAACGAGTCATTTCAGCACCCAACAGATCATCGCTTCTGTCTAACAGTTTTTGAATATGTTCCATAGCTTTCTGTTGTTCAGTTGCAATTTTAGCAAGTGTTCTGTAGCTAGGTTTTGAATCACATTCAGAGTCATCGTCACTAGATGTTTCATAGCGAGTAGTGCGTGTGTTTACCTTGGCACCGCGTGCCATGAAGCAGTAGGTAGGAGTGGAGTCGTTCTTGTCATTTGCGTCGGTGTCGGTGATGCAGTCATTGTCTTCAGTGTTGAAGATGGACTTGGCGACGTATGGTGTAGCCAGACTCGCAATGCCAGAATCAGACTCCTCCTCAGACTCCACCTCTGCCTCCTCAGATGCGGACTCCTCCTCTGAATCCATCTCCTTTCCAACAAACGCACGTGCCTTGCCAGATGAGCTCTTCTTGTGTGATGAAGACTTTGATGAAGACTTGGAAGAAGACTTTGAGTGTTTCTTCTTCTTCTTGTCGTCAGAATCATATTCCTTGCTCTTCTTCTTCCTTCTGTTCTCATTGTCCCACTGTGGACACTCAGAGATGAAGTGCCCAGTTTTCTTGCACTTGTGACATGTTTTCTTCTTGTAGTCATGAGCAAAAGCTTCATCATTCCTTGAGCTTGATCGTGAAGATTTTCTGAAGCCTTTCTTCTTGGTGAATTTTTGGAACTTCTTCACTAGCATTGCAAGTTCTCTTCCAATGTCTTCAGGATCATCAGAACTACAGTCAGATTCTTCTTCAGATGAGGAGACAGCTTTTGCCTTCAAGGCTCGAGTTCGCCCATAGTTTGGACCGTAGATATCTCTTTTCTCAGAAAGCTGAAACTCATGTGTGTTGAGCCTCTCAAGTATGTCAGACGGATCGAGTGTCTTGAAATCAGGACGTTCTTGAATCATCAGGGCCAGGATGTCAAACGAACTATCAAGTGATCTCAGCAGCGTCTTGACGATTTCATGTTTGGTGATCTCAGTGGCGCCGAGGGCTTGAAGCTCGTTTGTGATGTCAGTAAGTCTGTCAAATGTGTGCTGGACATTCTCATTGTCATTTCGCTTGAAGCGGTTGAAGAGATTGCGAAGGACACTGATTCTTTGATCTCTTTGGGTTGAGCTGCCTTCATTAACTTTGGAGAGCCAGTCCCAGACCAGTTTGGATGTCTTCAAAGCACTCACACGGCCATACTGTCCTTTGGTCAGATGACCACAGATGACATTCTTAGCAGTAGAGTCCAGTTGAACGAATTTCTTGACATCAGCAGCAGTGACACCTTCTCCAGCCTTAGGAACGCCGTTCTCGACGACATACCATAGGTCGACATCAATGGCTTCAAGATGCATGCGCATCTTATTCTTCCAGTAGGGATATTCAGTTCCATCGAAGACGGGGAAAGCAGCGGAGACTTTGATTATCCCTGCAGTCGACATAGCTAAAACTCCAGGTGGTTAAATCGAATCACACAGAACAAGGGAGCACCTTGCTCTGATACCAATTGAAAGTGCGTTATATCGACTAGAGGGGGGGGGGTGAATAGGCGATTTTTATGGAAGTCTTCAAAACGTGAGAGTTATGAAGACAATCAGTGAAGATTATGCCTATTACTAAGCAGCGGAAGTTAGATTACACTAGGCCAGCCATGATCATGTATTCAATAGAGTGAAAGCACAATGACAATCAGCTTTAGTGTAATAAGGATCAGGTAGGAAGAAGTTATGAAGCCAAATAGATCACGCATTCACGTTGTGAAGACAAACGATAAAGCAAGCATGCAATGACTTCACACTGAATAACAGTAAGTTAAAGGAAGTGAAGATGAAACCAGTGACACGTTGAAGACAATGATTTGTTGGACCAGTTCCAGTTGCTGTGACAACTGTACGTCTGGTTGGAGCGGCTAGGTATTTAAACCAAAGGACACACAGTCCCGGACACCCAGTCAAGGACACTTAGTCCAAGACACCCAGTCCTCACCGTATTCTCCTTGAACTAAGGTCACACAGACCTCGTCCAATCACTCGTGGTAAGTCTTCAGGCGACTTCCAAACCTTCACAGACTTCGTTCACTGGCAATCCACAATTTCTCTTGGATGCTCAGAACGCGACGCCTAACCGTCTGGAGGATGCACAGTCCTCAAGTGTAATAAGTCTTCAGATCACTCAGACACGAAGACTTAAGTGATGCCCAATTTACTCTGGCTCTGGGTGGTTAGGGCTTTTCTCCTCACTAGGAAATTTTCTTTCAAAGGCTTCGAGGTGGGTTCCTCTCAAACGACAATAGCCGTGCACTGAAATCTGAGCAGCCCACCGTTTATGGTTGTGGGGTGAGCTATTTATAGCCACTTGGCAACCCGACCTGATTTGTCCCGAAATGACCCTGGGTCACTAAGGAACTGACACGTGTACCAACGGTCGAATTTTGAACTCACACGGCAACTTTACTTGGGCTACAAGTAAAGCTGACTTGTCTGACTCTGGACAAGATTTTCTCTCAATAGTCTTCGCTCGAAGACATAGGATTTGAATTAGGCATCACTTCAGTCATTCTGACTGGTTCTCTTGGACCCCACTTAACAGTACGGTGGTTCCTATGACACAACATGAATGAAATAAAACTACGAAGGATCTAAGTCTTCGAGTTCCATAAGCTTCATAGGGAGTCTTCTCATGTCATTGTCTTCAATATGAATATCTTCATAAACCACCATTGTCTTCAATGTCTTCGTACATTTTTAGGGGTCATCTCTGGTAGTGAAACCGAATCAATGAGGGACTTCTACCTGTGTTTTCCTGCAATTCTCACAAACACATTAGTCCCTCAACTAGGTTTGTCGTCAATACTCCAAAACCAACAAGGGGTGGCACTAGATGCACTTACAAGAAGACAAAAAAGAATAAAGTCTCACATCGACGAGGCTAATCAATAGGCTATGGAGATGCCCATCAATTGATTCCAATGCAAGGAGTAGGGATTGCCATGCAACGAATGCACTAAAGTTGTAAGTGTATGAAAGCTCAAAAATAAAAACTAAGTGGGTGTGCATCCAACTTGCTTGCTCATGAAGATCTCAGGTATTTGCGGAAGCCCATCATTGGAATATACAAGCCAAGTTCTATAATGAAAAATTCGCACTAGTTATATGAAAATGAAAGCATATGAGCCTCTCTATATTAAAAACATGGTGCTACTTTGAAGCACAAGTGTGGAAAAGGATAGTAAGATTGCCCCTTCTCTCTTTTTCTCTTATTTTTTGTTGGGCTCCTTTTGGCCTCTCTTTTTTATGGGATCTTTTTGGCCTATTTTTTTTTTATTTCCTCTATTGGGACAATGCTCTAATAATGAATAATGATGATCATCACACTTCTATTTACTTACAGCTCAAAATTACGACTCGATACTAGAACAAAATACGACTTTATATGAATGCCTCTACTGGTGTTCTAGGATGTGCAATGATCTAGCGTAACATACTAACATGTATAAAAAATGATGAATGGTGGCTGAGCCACAACTACCATGCCAGCTATATGATCATGCAAAGCAATATGACAATATATCTCGGAATGGATATGAAAATGCCATAATAGGTAGGTATGATGGCTGTTTTGAGGAAGATATAAGGAGGCTTATGTGTGATAGAGTGTATCATATCATGGGGTTTGGATGCACTGGCGAAGTTTGCACCACATCTCGAGTTGAGAAAGGGCAATGCACGGTAACAGAGAGGGTAGAAAATGGCGGAAAGGTGAGAGTGCTTATAATCCATGGACTCACATTAGTCATAAAGAACTCACATACTTATTGTGAAAGTTTATTAGCCCTCAAAGAAAAGTACTACTACGCATGCTCCTAGGGGGGAGGTTGGTAGGATTTAACCATGGCGCGCCCCCGACCTTCATGCAAAGGAAGAAAATTAATAATAAAATTGTGCTCCAACTTATTAGCATAAAGAGAGACCATACGTGCATGCTTCGGGAATCACAAACCTTAACACCAATATTCTTACTAAACCACAATCATTCACTAGTACTTCCCACATATTACCATCTTTATATCGCAAAACTATTGCAAGGAATCAAACTTATCATATTCAGTGATCTACATGAAAGTTTTTATTATATCCCTCTTGAATACCTATCATATTAGAACCAAATTCATAACCATGCAAATTGCCATTACTATTTAATAGACTCTCACAATGATATAAGTGAAGCATGAGAGTGCAACTATTTCTTTTAAATATAACCATTGTCGTGCTCTAAAAGATATGACTAGCTCAAAAGATATAAGTGAAGCACATAGAGTATTCTAACAAATCATGAATTATGTGTGTCCCTCTCAAAAAGTTTGTTCAGAAAAGATGGCTGTGGCAAACTAAAAATAAAGCGAAGAAAACACTCATATAATACACGAGGATCGAAGCAAAACTCATATCATGTGATGAATAAAATATAGCTTCAAGTAATTTACCGATAGTTGGTAGAAGAAAGAGGGGATGCCATCCGGGGCATCCCCAAGCTTAGAGTCTTGGGTGTCCTTGAATATTACCATGGGGTGCCTTGGGCATCCCCAAGCTTAGGGTCTTGCCACTCCTTATTCCTTCATCCATCGTGATCTCACTCAAAACTTGAAAACTTCAGCACACAAAACTCAATAGAAAATTCGCGAGATCCGTTAGTATAACAAGCAAATCATAAAATTTAGGAACCGTTGTAAACCCATTCATATTTTATTATTGCATAATACCAACTATATTCTAACTTCACCATGACTTATAACCCCCGATACAATCCATAGATTCATTGGAACAAGCAAACAATGCAACGGAAATAGAATCTTTCAAAAACAGAACAATTTGTAATGATCTGGCTAAGCGCAATACTTCTGTAACTCCAAAAAATTGAAAAATTAGGAAAACATAGGAAATTTTAATATAAAATCACATGTATAAAATTCAGAATTTTATCACACTCCGGTGAATCTTAACAATTCTGTTACTGGGCACAAAAGTTTCTGTTTTCTCACAGAATCAAATCAACTATCGACCAAATCATCCCAAAGGCTTTACTTGGCACAAACACTAATTTAAACACAAAACATAACCATAATAGTAGTATAATTGTGTGCACACCAAAAAATATAAATTATAACTATTGGGTTGTCTCCCAACAAGCTCTTCCTTTAAAGCCATTAAGATAGGTTTTGAGATTTTATTGATGCTCACATGAAAGATAATAATCAAAACACAAAGAGAGCATCATAAAACATGTGACAAACACATTTAAGTCTAACATACTTCCTATTCATAGGAATTTTATAAGCAAACAAATTATGAAGACAAGAAATATCTAGCATATGCAAAGGAGAGGAATGAAACATTGACAATCTCAACATAATAAGAGGTAATTTTCTGACATGAAAATTTCTACAACCATATTTTCCTCTCTCATAATAATTACATGTAATTTCAAAAAACAATTCAACAATATAGCTATCATATAGAATTTTCTCTTCACGATTCACATGCATAAAAGTTTTATAATCTTTCAAGATAGTGGGGTTAACATAAATTAAACTCATGACCTCTCCAAACCCACTTTCATAAAAAATCATAAATAGAACAATCCCCAAATATGTGGTATTATTTTTACCTAAAGTTGACACTCTTCCAAACCCACTTTCAATATTTTTGTACACATTACTATCAATAATATATTCATCATGAGGGTTAAATAAATTCTGAAGATTATAAAAAGCATTATCACCCCAATCATGATCATTGCAATAAGTAGTGGACATAATAAACTTATCATCCCCAAGCTTGTAGCTTCACATACATTAGCACAATTGACATTAATAAAATTTATAATAACACCATTGCAATCATGATTTTAATTCAAGGAGCTATCATGAATCACTTTATAGATTTCTTATTTTAACACTTCATCACAATTTTCAGATTCATAATTTTCAAGCAAAACTTCATAGACATAATCAAGGGCACTCAACTCACTAGCAATTGGTTCAACATAATTAGATCTTTTGAAAAGATTAGAAAGTGGATGAGGATCCATATGTCTTTACTTTTCCTTTCCTTTTCTGTTTTTGAGTGTTGACATGAAGGCAAAAAGCAAGCAAACAAGCAAATGAAAATGTTTTTGTGTTTTTGTGAAAACGTTATAGAAGTGGGGGAGATGAAAACGAGAGGCAAATGGCAATTGAAATTAAATGCAATAAGAAGAAAGTTTATGCGATGGTACTTGATAGGTTTTGGTGATGTCGCCCCGGCAACGACGCCAGAAATTGGCAAGTTGACAGGAGACTATCTTGATGTGAACCTTCCCCGATAATGGCGCCAGAAATTCTTCCTGCTACTTGTGAGTTGCGTTGGGATTTCCTCGAAGAGGAGAGGATGATGCAGTACATTAGAGATAAGTATTTCCCTAAGTTAAGAATCAAGGTTGTCAATCCAATGGGAGAACCACGCAAGACCTCGTGAACAACACTTACACACAAAATAGCAAATACTTTCACCCAACGCAAACAAGGGGTTGTCAATCCATTGGCGGTTAATTGCAAGGATTAAATATCGTAGTGATAGATAGATAAACAAAAACACAAAAAATGATAAATAAATTGCAGCAAGGTATTTTTGGATTTTAATATATGATAAAGATAGACCCGGGGGCCATAATTTTCACTACAGACTTCTCTCTTGAACATGGCATACGGTGGATAAACAAATTATTGTTGGGCAATTGATAGAAAAGCACATAGTTATGATGATATTCAAGGAAATGATATGTATATAGGCATCACGTCCGAGACAAGTACACTGACTCTTGTCTGCATCTACTACTATTACTCCACACGTCGACCGCTATCCAACATGCATCTAGAGTATTAAGTTCATAAAGAATGAAGTAACTCCTTAAGCAAGATGACATGATGTAGACAAAGTAAACCCAATTAATATGAATAAACCCCATCTTTTTATCCTTAATGAAAATGATAGAAATACATGTCATGTCCCTTTCTGTCACTGGGATTGAGCAACGCAAGATCGAACTCATCACAAAGCACCTCTCCCATTGCAAGATAAATCAATCTAGTTGGTCAAACCAAAGGGATAGATCAAAGAGAAATACAAAGCTATAACAATCATGCATAAAAGTGTTTAGAGAAGACTCAAGTAATATTCATGAATAATCCGATCATAAACCCACAACTCATCAGATCACAACAAACACACCGCAAAAAAGGATTACATCGAATAGATCTCCAAGAACATCGAGGAGAACATTGTATTGAAGATCAAAGAGAGAGAAGAAGCTATCTAGCTACTAGCTATGGACCCATAGGTCCATGGTAAACTACTCACACATAATCAGAAGGGCGACAAGGTTGATGTAGAAGCCCTCCGTGATTGATTCACCCTCCGGCAGAGTACCGAAAAAGGTCTCTAGATGGGATCTCCGAAGAACAGAAATTTGCAGCGGCGGAAAAAAAATATTTTTTGGGTGGCTCTCCGATGTATTGGGAATATTTGGGAATTTATAGAGCTGGAATTAGGTCAAGAGGTGTCATGAGGGGCCCACAAGCCTGGGGGCGCCCCCGGGGCCTGCCTGGTAGGCTTGTCACTCCCTCGTGACTCCTTAGGTTTTCTCCCGAAGCTTCTAGGGTCCCTTCTGGTTCAGAAAAAATCGTCAAAAAATTTCGCAGCGTTTGTACTCCATTTGGTATCGATTTTCTGAAAAGCCAAAAACAAGCAAAAACAGCAACTGGCACAGGGCACTAGGTTAATAGGTTAGTCCCTAAAAATGATATATAATTGCATACTAAACATCCAAGATTGACACTGTAATAGCATGGAACAATAAAAAAATTATAGATACGTTGGGGACGTGTCAGTGGGCGGCCTCCTCCTCCACCGGCTTGACCTCTAGGGGCGGTGGGGTGATGACGGGGTTGACGTGCATGCCTTGGCGGCACTCCTTGTGCTCCATCGCAAACCAGACCTCCTAGTCAGGAAAGTCCGACGCGTAGGCAGGGAGACGGTGTTGCTCCGGTGTAAGGAGCTCTCGTCGCCTGCACCTCCTCGGCGTTCGCCCGTGGCAGCCGTGGCACCGCCAACACCGGGATGCGTTGCGGGTCCAGATGCCAGCCATGGGGCAGGTTGACATCTGGATACGGCAGTGACTGGTGGTACTGTCAGTGCCACCATGCCTGGTGGATGGGGATGTGCAGCCTATCATGCTCCCATGGTGGCCCGCCACGTTGATGAGCCGGCGACGACGATGGAGGAGGTGGTGGGACGAGTTGCTGAGGTAGAGCTTCCCCTTGCCCTTGCCAAAGAAACCCACGGCTAGGGTTTTGGTGTCACCGGCGAGGGAGAACGCGGGGTCAGATGTGGACGGGGGAGAGGACGTGGATGAGGCCCCTCCCCCACGCACGCTTGCATTTAAAAAAGGACGACGACCAGTGCTTCCACCCACTGCCAAGCGAGCCCGAGGTTGGTGGCTGCGTTTAATACGACCGCGGGCGGTGGTTGGGCGACCAACAGGTGGGCACCGAGCAGACGCGCGGCGCATCCATTTCGTGTCCGCGCCGACGCAAACCGAGCACAAATTTAGACCCGAAATGTGTCCAGACGGGCATCGAGTGGACACAATTTGGGTTTGGGTCGGCATGTTGGACTGTTGTTTTGGTCCGTTTTGACGCAAACAGACATGCGCGGACCATTTGGGTCGCCGCATTGGAGTTGCTCTTAGTGCAGCTCTGTAGGTCCCTCTCCCTCTCTGCTTGTGCAAGCAAGCAAGCAACAGATCGGCAACGCACGCATGAGGTGGCAGGCTGCCACCTGCGAGGTGAAGAACGCCTAAGCACAATGAGGCGGCATACAGGAGCGAGGTGGGCGCAGACGATGACGAGCTGCATGACCACGCCGAGGAGGCGATGTTGGAATTTTGCTAGTAGGCCTTTGGCCCAAAGCCCAACTAAAATTCTGAAATTCTCTTGGCCCATTCATGCACACATGTGAGTGGAGTGAGTGAGGCTAAAGTTTAGCCCCACCCAGGAAGTTGAGAGAGAGTTGCACCTCTTTATAAGGTGAGCTCTTCTACCACTTGTATGAGCATGAGAAGAGGAGACCTACACGCGCACTCCTCCTCGCTCGCTCGCCTCGCCACGCCACGCCTCGTCACGACGCGCCGCGGGTTGCGGGATTGAGCCGAGCCGAGGACAGAGCTATGCACGTTGTCTATATTTTTGCTGCATGGGAAAATTAATGAGTCATTAATTAATAATTAATGGACGCGTTAATTACTGAACCATTTTCGATTCTTTTGGATCGTGACGACTCAGACATGGGGTTTACTCCCACGACCTACCCGGCCCGCACTATATAGTCAGGCAGATGTCTACCCTAGCCGCCGCCGCTTCGTATGGTTTCTCACCACCGTTCCAGATCATTGCGCCGCCAAGCAAGTCTTCTCCATCCCTCCTTCCGGCGTGCACCGCGAGAAGGGACAGCAGGCCTCCGGAACCCCGCCTCTCGTGATCCTGTACGGGAGAGGGGCGATCAGGTTTTTGGGGAGCGCACTCACGCGACTGCTGGCAGCGACGACTTCGCGAACGACGACTTCTTCCCCGACCTCGGCAACCTCGTCCTCGATGACATGGGCGACAACGTCAACGCCGGCGGTGCTGCACCCGCTGCACCGTATGTGATTCTATCCTTCTTGTTCGAGATTGTGGTAGAATTCATGCTTCTAGTATGTGCCCTAGATGTGATATGTTCATCTGCTATGCTAGTTCGCATGATTAGTTTAATCTCTGCTGCTGTGGTCATGATTTATCTTCTGTTTATTCGGATTAAATCTCATAGTAATTTGCTCATATTTCCAACAATCCAAAAACCTGATTATAGGAAATTTACTCCGAGTGGTTTTGCTGCGCATCTGAAGCCGCCTGCCTTTAAGGGGGCGCAATATAAGAGGTGGCGCACAAGAGCAGTCTACTGGTTTCAGACCATGGGCTGCTATGATGCCACCAAGGGCAAGCCTAAGGGTGATCTTAATCCAGCACAGCTTGAAGCTTTTGAGAAGATCGATACCCTCTTTAAAGGCGCTCTTCTGAGTGTTCTTGATGACTCCATTGTGGATTCGTATATGTCGTTTGACAACGGCAAGGACATGTGGGCTGCGCTCGAGGCCAAGTTTGGTGCCTCGGACGCCGGCAGCGAGTTGTACGTCATGGAGCAATTCTATGACTACAAGATGACTGATGAGCGCCCTGTTGTACAGCAGGCTCATGAGATACGGTCGCTCGCAAAAGAACTTGAGTACTTCAAGTGTGTGTTGCCGGACAAATTTTTTGCCGGAGGCATCATTGCCAAGCTTCCACCTTCGTGGAACAATTTTGCTACTTCCCTGAAACACAAGAGACGGGAGTTTTCCGTTGCGGATCTCATTGGTACTCTTGATGTTGAAGAGAAGGCGAGAGCAAAGGACACACGTGCTCGAGTTGCTGAGGGAGGTTCTAGTGCCCACATGGTACAGAAGAACTCCCAGCCCAACAAGTTCAAAAACAATAAGAACAAAACTCAGGGCAAAGGCAAGTTTGATACAAAGAACAAGCCATCACATTCTACCAACTTCAAGAAGAATTCTCATAAGAAGGGGAAGGGACTTTGCCATGTCTGCGGTGATCCTAATCACTGGGCTCCGAAGTGTCCTAACCGCTTTGAGGAGCGCGAACATGAGAAGAGCAGCAAGTCCGATAATGTTGTCATCGGTGATACTGATATGAAGGAATCAGGGTACGGTATTTTTCCTACCATCCTTTCAGTATTTCAATCCCCTGATTGGTTAATTGACACTGGTGCCAATGTACATGTTTGTGCTGACGCCTCCATGTTTTCTTCTTACCAGGCAACAGGGACTTCACCCGTGCTGATGGGGAACGGGTCACATGCCATCGTTCGAGGTGTTGGTACGGTCGATCTGAAGTTTACTTCGGGGAAGACTGTGCGTCTGAAGAACGTTCATCATGTGCCATCCATCAATAAAAATCTCGTTAGAGGTTCCCGTTTATGTCGAGATGGTTTTAAGTTGGTTTTCGAATCCAATAAAGTTGTAATTTCTAAGTGTGGACAATTTTTTGGAAAAGGCTATGAGTGCGGAGGCTTGTTCCGCCTATCTTTGTCAGATATTTGCACTAAAGTTATTAATAATGTTTGCCACAATAATGAGTCTGATATTTGGCATTCACGACTCTGTCATATTAACTTTGGTTGCATGACGCGGTTAGCCAATATGAATTTAATTCCAAAAATCTCTACTGTCAAAGGCTCCAAGTGCCAAGTATGTGTGCAAGCTAAGCAACCTCGCAAGTCCCATAAGACTGCAGAGGCAAGAGACTTGGCGCCACTAGAGCTTATACATTCTGATCTTTGTGAGATGAATGGCATGTTGACAAAAGGTGGAAAGAGATACTTCATGACGTTGATTGATGACTCCACTAGATATTGTTATGTGTATCTTCTAAAATCAAAATATGAGGCTTTGACTTTCTTTAAAAACTATAAAGCTAAGGCAGAGAACCAACTTGATCGAAAAATTAAACGGCTTAGGTCCGATCGTGGTGGAGAGTATTTTTACAATGAATTTGATCTGTTTTGTGCAGAACATGGTATAATCCATGAGAGGACGCCTCCCTACTCACCCCAGTCAAATGGGGTAGCCGAAAGAAAGAACCGAACTCTAACTGATATGGTTAACACCATGTTAGACACTTCGGGTCTATCCAAGGAATGGTGGGGGGAGGCGCTAATGACTGCGTGTCATGTCCTAAACCGAGTTCCCACAAAGCATAAGACCATGACTCCATTTGAGGAATGGGAAAGGAAAAGGTTGAAACTCTCTTACCTACGTACTTGGGGTTGTTTGGCAAAAGTCAATATACCAATTCCCAAGAAGCGCAAGCTTGGACCAAAAACCGTGGATTGTGTTCTTCTGGGCTATGCTTTTCATAGCATCGGCTATAGATTTTTGATAATAAATCTGAGGTATCCGACATGCATGTTGGTACGATTATGGAATCAAATGATGCAACTTTCTTTGAGGACATATTTCCTATGAAGGATATGTCGAGTTCATCAAATCAGGAGATACCTACTCCATCTAGTGAGGAATTCACTGTAATTCCTGAACCCACCATTGCGATGGAACACGTTGAGAATCCTGTTGAGGGTAACAATGGAACTCCTATGAGTAAGAGACAGAGGACTGCAAAGTCTTTTGGTGATGATTTCATTGTGTACCTCGTGGATGACACACCCAGGACTATTTCAGAAGCCTATGCATCTCCTGATGCTGACTACTGGAAGGAAGCTGTACGTAGCGAGATGGATTCCATCTTAGCTAACGGTACCTGGGAGATCACTGACCGTCCTTATGGGTGCAAACCTGTAGGATGTAAGTGGGTGTTCAAGAAGAAGCTTAGACCTGATGGTACGATTGAAAAGTACAAGGCACGACTTGTGGCCAAGGGTTATACCCAGAAAGAAGGTGAAGACTTCTTTGATACTTACTCACCCGTGGCTAGACTGACTACAATTCGGGTGCTACTATCACTGGCTGCCTCACATGGTCTTCTCGTTCATCAAATGGACGTTAAGACAGCTTTCCTCAATCGAGAGTTGAAGGAGGAAATTTACATGGATCAGCCAGATGGTTTTGTAGTACCTGGTCAAGAAGGAAAGGTGTGCAAGTTATTAAAGTCTTTATATGGCCTTAAACAAGCTCCTAAGGAGTGGCATGAGAAGTTCGAAAGAACATTAACTGCTGCCGGCTTTGTAGTAAACGATGGTGACAAGTGCGTGTACTATCGATATGGTGGGGGCGAAGGAGTTATTCTTTGTCTGTATGTCGACGACATATTGATCTTTGGAACCAAACTTGATTTAATCAAGGAGGTTAAGGATTTCTTATCTCGCTGTTTTGAGATGAAGGATCTAGGAGTAGCTGATGTTATCTTAAACATCAAGCTATTGAGAGATGAGAATGGTGGGATCACACTGCTTCAGTCTCATTATGTGGAAAAGGTCTTGAGTCGTTTTGGGTATAGCGACTGCACACCTTCTCCAACTCCATATGATGCTAGTGTGTTTCTTCGAAAGAATCGACGGATTGCTAGAGATCAACTGAGGTATTCTCAGATTATTGGCTCGCTTATGTATTTGGCGAGTGCCACGAGGCCTGACATCTCTTTTGCTGTGAGCAAGCTGAGTCGGTTTGTGTCAAAACCGGGAGATGATCATTGGCATGCGCTTGAGAGAGTTATGCGCTATTTGAAAGGCACCGCGAGCTATGGGATTCACTACACCGGGTATCCAAGGGTACTGGAGGGTTATAGTGACTCAAACTGGATATCTGATGCTGATGAGATTAAGGCCACAAGTGGTTATGTTTTTACACTTGGTGGTGGCGCTGTTTCCTGGAAGTCTTGCAAGCAGACCATCTTAACGAGGTCAACTATGGAAGCAGAACTCACAGCATTAGACACTGCCACTGTTGAAGCAGAGTGGCTTCGTGAACTCTTGATGGACTTACCTATGGTTGAAAAACCAATACCCCCTATCCTGATGAACTGTGATAATCAAACTGTGATCGTCAAGATAAACAGTTCTAAGGACAATATGAAGTCCTCAAGGCATGTGAAGAGGAGACTAAAATCTGTCAGAAAATTGAGGAACTCCGGAGTTATTACGTTGGATTATATCCAAACGTTGAAAAACTTGGCAGATCCCTTCACAAAGGGTCTATCACGTAATGTGATAGATAATGCATCGATGGAGATGGGTTTGAGACCCACCGCATGAGTTGTCCATAGTGGTAAACCACTCTATGTGATCGGAGATCCCGTGAAGTAGAAGTGGGAGACAAGCTGTTGGTCAGCTGGGAGGAGAGTATCCCTATATTAATTATCCCACTCCGTGAAGATGCAATACTCTCCTGATCTGCATGGCAAGTTGATACTTATCTTAATGTGTTCCAAGTGGCTTATTCGGGTAAGCAGAGATGTTGTCCTGCAGAACATCTTCTGAGGAACACACCTATATGAATTTGACTGTTAACGTTGCAGTCTGTGAGAATTGGGTGTTCTCTAATAAATTCATGAAAGGCCCTGGAGTATGACGTATACGCTCCACCCGCGGGGAAGCCTTGCGGCAGCACAGTATCGGTCAAGAATTTGTGTGAAACTAGTTTCACAGAAAACTTGTAGTTCAAGGCATAGTCCACTATTCAAGTTGTGATCTAGTGTAGCATAAGTTTCTAAGTGGAAGTTCAACTTCACAGTCTCCACTAAGCACCGATATATAAAACAATGTTTTGGAATTAAATGATGAGATATGCCAATGAGACTTTGTGGGGGATTGTTGGAATTTTGCTAGTAGGCCTTTAGCCCAAAGCCCAACTAAAATTCTGAAATTCTCTTGGCCCATTCATGCACACATGTGAGTGGAGTGAGTTAGGCTAAAGTTTAGACCCACCCCGGAAGTTGAGAGAGAGTTGCACCTCTTTATAAGGTGAGCTCTTCTACCACTTGTATGAGCATGAGAAGAGGAGACCTACACGCGCGCTCCTCCTCCTCGCTCGCCTCGCCACGCCACGCCTCGTCACGACGCGCCGTGGGTTGTGGGATTGACCCGAGCCGAGGACAGAGCTATGCACATTGTCTATATTTTTGCTGCATGGGAAAATTAATGAGTCATTAATTAATAATTAACGGACGCGTTAATTACTGAACCGTTTCCGATTCTTTTGGATCGTGACGACTCGGACATGGGGTTTACTCCCACGACCTACCCGGCCCGCCCTATATAGTCAGGCAGACGTCTACCCTAGCCACCGCCGCTTCGTATGGTTTCTCACCACCGTTCCAGATCATTGCGCCGCCAAGCAAGTCTTCTCCATCCCTCCTTCCAGCGTGCACCGCGAGAAGGGACAGCAGGCCTCCGGAACCCCGCCTCTCGTGATCCTGTACGGGAGAGGGGCGATCAGGTTTTTGGGGAGCGCACTCGCGCGACTGCTGGCAGCGACGACTTCACGAACAATGACTTCTTCCCCGACCTCGGCAACCTCGTCCTTGACGACATGGGCGACAACGTCAACGCCGGCAGTGCTGCACCCGCTGCACCGTATGTGATTCTATCCTTCCTGTTCGAGATCGTGGTAGAATTCATGCTTCTAGTATGTGCCCTAGATGTGATATGTTCATCTGCTATGCTAGTTCGCATGATTAGTTTAATCTCTGCTGCTGTGGTCATGATTTATCTTCTATTTATTCGGATTAAATCTCGTAGTAATTTGCTCATATTTCCAACAGGCGAGGACCTCTCCAAATAACAGATGTTCAGGGTAATATAATCGAGGGAAATAGGCTTAACCTACAGAGAAAGAGCATAAGGAAAGAATGCAGAAAAAGATAGAAAAAGTGAGTGAAACAAATGAGGTCAGAGTAAGAAATCTCACAAATAGTAGGTTTTACCGGACTAGAACAAACGAATTAGCTTGTTTTAACTAAAAACACAGTTGAGCAGGAAGGAAGTGTTAACATAGGCACAAAAACAACGTTTTGGTGATCCTGTGTAGTTGCCTGCTTTCCGCTTGGGCTACTTTCACTGTGAAGTAGAGGACTTGTTCCTGCACCTGTACGTCTAGTGTTCCTGTGAATTATTCCTGGAATTTGTCACTTCGTGCAAAGTATTCCTGGAATTTGCATAACAAATGTAGTAGAGATTTATAGAGGTTAATTTTCATGGTTAGTTGTTGGCAGTAAAAAAAACAGACCTTTTTGTATCATTTATCAAATCAATCACATTTAACTTTTGTACACATTTATAAGGAAGGCTCTTTCTCCACATGTATGAGGATAATAACAAGAGGGACATCCACGCGCGCTCCTCCTCCGCCGCCCGCCTCGCCACGCCATGCCACGCCACGTCATGACGGGTTGCGGGAATGAGCCGAGCTGATGTCTAAATTTTTGCCACGCACGACGGGTATACGAAAGGTCATGCGGGAGCTGAAACGTTTTCTGAAGTGGACACTGAATTCGAACGGCGCGCCTCTTCGACCGCTGCCTGTTCGCTTCGTCTCCCTCTGTTGCTTCACCTCTCGTCGCAGCCTGTTCGCGTCCCTCTCCTATGCCTATAAAAGGGAGGTCGCTCCTCCCAGAGAGACGTACCAGAACTTCTTCTTCCTCTCGCCACAGTTCCTGAGCACTGCGCTGCTGCTATGTCAGGACCCCGATCCTAAGTCACACCGATCTAGCATGTAACACATCATATCACTTTGCGGCCTCACGCACGGTATTCCCACGGGTGCCACCTTACCTGGCCCGGGACCGTTTGCGCCTTTTGGCTCACGTATACGATAGTGTCGCTAGCATCCATATGACAAAGAACCGGGGCCGACATGACTAGTCGTGAACCCAAAGTGGCACTAACTTACGGGGACAGGCATACATGAATCAACATCGAGCATGTCGGTCAGCAGCGTGCGAATTCGGGCTGTAGCACTGGGCTAGCAGGACTCCGGATGTCACCGCATGACATTTCCTTGAAGGGACAGACATAGGAACGAAGTGAATCACATGCCGACCAGTCAAGTGTTCCGGAGCAGTAGTGCTGGGCTAGCAGGACTCCGGTGAACCGGGCTGTAGCGGACTACTATGGCTCAGTGGAAGCACTAGACTACATTTTCCCATAAGAGAGGCTACCAAGGATAAACAACTAGGTTGTCGGATCCCACACATACCACGCATTTCAATCATACACACAATATGCTCGATATGTGCAAATACAACATGGCATCACAACAAGACTCTACAACTCAAAGTATTTATTCATTAGACTCCGAGGAGCGAGATATTACAAACATGGGTCTCATGACCCAACATTCAGAGCATACAAGTCAAAGCACATGCGGAAGCTTAACATGTCTGAGTACAGATATCTACAAATGAAAAAGGCTGAGAAACCTGACTATCTGCCAGATCCTGCCGAGGGAACAAGATCGTAGCTGAGGTATCAAGCTAAACGTCGATGTCCACGTGGAAATACTAGCGAGACTGAAGTCTCTCTGCAAAAACATAAATTAAGCAAACATGAGTACAAATGTACCCAGCAAGACTTACATCAGAACTAACTACATATGCATCGGTATCAACAAAGGGGTGGTGGAGTTTAACTGCAGCAAGCCAGCTTTGACTCAGTGGCTAACCTGAACTACGACTGCAAGCAACTCTTTTGAGGTGGCACACACGAGTCCACATATTCACCATTCAATACACCACTATGGATCCCCTTCTGTCTCCGTACGAGAAGGCCATCCATAGCACTCACACTTATCTTGCGAGTTTTAGAGTATCCACTTCAAGTTATCTATGAACTGTATAGGCAACCAAGTAGTCCTTTACCGCGGACGCGGCTATTCGAATAGATGATGTTAACCCTGCAGGGGTGTACTTCTTCACACACGCTCTCACCACTTACCGCCGTTTACACGACATGTACTCGGCAACCTTCAAGCGGAAGCCCAACGAGGGTGTCGGCCACGGCCTACCTAAACACTCAAGTCTCTAGTCCAGGTTTATCGCCTATCCAGGTTCCATCCGCAGGGAGTCCGGCCGAGGTTTCCACATACGGCCCCGAACGATGTGTACAGGGTTCCAAGACACCAAACGGGCGCCCGGCATGCCCGGCCACAGTGTATCTACCGCATCATAGCCCACCCCTAGGGTCAGTGCTACGCACGGCCGCCAACACATATCCTATAAACTCCAGAAACTAGTTGCAACTCCTGGACAGAGAACTAGGGTGGTTAAGAAGCCGAGAGGGTCCATTGGTTTCAGGCCCAATGCATGGTAGTAGCTGGTTCTTAAATCACACATACAGATCTCGGTGCTTAAGGATGGTTCCAATGAAACAACCCACCATGTACTCCTACATGGCCTCTCATCGATACCTTTACCAAATCGTGTTCAACAAACTTAGCTCACACACACAGTAGGACATGTTCACAACTTTCCAATTCATCCCCGATGAATCAGACCTGACACAACTCTAAGCAATAGCAGGCATGACAAACAAGCATGAATGAGTAGGTACATCAGGGCTCAAACAACTCCTACTCATGCTAGTGGGTTTCATCTATTTACTGTGGCAATGACATGTCATGCAGAGCAAAGGGGTTCAACTACCGCAACATGTAACAGTTGAATCGTTGTTGTCCTAATGCAGTAAAAAAGAGCAGGAGCGAGAGAGTGGGGTTGTATCGGAATGAACAAGGAGGTTTTGCTTGCCTCACAGTTCCGAAGATAGTATAGCTCTCCATCGGTGTCATCGATCACATCATCGAAGCAACGTCTACTGAGAGGGGACAATTACCGGCAGCAGAGAGGAAACACGATCAATGCAATGCAACAATATGATGCATGAATGTGACATGGCAATATGCTGTGATTTGAGCTAATGCAGCTTGCAACGATTTAAATGGAGTTAGTTTGAACACTAGATTCAAATTTGAACTCCACATGAGGCATTTCAAATACCATTGATTCAAATTGTCATATACAGTGGCTGTAAGTTGTTCAAACATGCATGAGAAAGCCATAAACAGATTCTTCATATTTTTCTGATAATTTTTCATATATAAATTATTTCATTTGGAGTTACGGTTGAATTTCTATGATTTTTGGAAGTTTAGGGGATTTTCTGAAAATAAATAAATCATGTAGATCTATTTAAAATACAGAAAAGCAGTTACTGCGTCAGCCTTGCATCGTGCTGACGTCATCTGGTCAACCAACATGGTCCAGGTCAAACCTGACCAGTGGGACCCACTGGTCAGTGACAGAGGCACTAATTTCGCGTTGACTCATGCTTTGACTCGACGCGGGGCCCACTATCAGTGTCACGGTTAGCCAACTAACTAAATTAGTGTTAGTTTAACGCCTAATCTAGGTTTGACCAGGGGGCTGGGCTCACATGGTCAAATGGGTCAAACCCACTGGCGACATGACGCCGGCGAGGCCCGAGACGGCGGCGCGGCTCGGAAACGCAGCACATGCAACGAAATGAGCGGCGGTTCGGTTTGGCGTGAAGCTGGTGCTCGTCCGCATCCAACGGAGCCATCAGCTCGCGCCGGGGTGGACCGTAATGACGACGGCGATGGCAAGCGCGGCGGCCGGAGCTCGGACAAGCTCGGCAACAACGATGTGGTGCACGGGAGGACTAGCTGATGGTGGTGTTGGGTTTCTGGGAACATGCTGAGCACGTAGCAGTGCTCGGACGTGAAGGTTGCTAGCCTATTCGCCGGCGACGACGAGCGCGGCGGCGGTGAGCTCTCGGGTCCGGTGGCTAGCACGCATATAGCACGCAAATGAACATGGGAGAAGGGGGGAAAGATGGCGGGGCTCACGGCGAGTCTTCTGGTGCAGCCGTTGAGCTCGAGGAGGCACGGACGGCGACGTAATGACTATGGTGATCCGACGGCCGTGCGCAGGGAAGACGGGTCGGTGGCGAGGCAACAGAGCATCCGGCGATGCGTGGCTCAGCGAGGGGGTCGAGGACGAAGTGGCGGAGCTTCTGGGCGTGGAGAGAGGTTGAGGAGGAGGTGGTGGCTACAGTGAACGGCGTCGGTGGCGACGAGCTCCGCTCGGGCGGCGCGGAACAGAGAGTAGAGGAGGGGGAAAGAGTCCATGGAAAGTGAGAGGGGTCAGGGGTGTGCGTGGCATCGCGGGAGGCGTCCAGGGCAACGAGGGGCAGCCAGGCAGGGTGGAGGCGGCGCGCGCGCGCGGCGAGCACACGCCCTCCTGCCTACTGGCAGGAGGTTGAAGACGGTGCGGGGGCTGGCTGGGCCAGCTACAGTGCTGGGCCAGGTGGCTGTACAGGAGGTAAGCCGAGGTGGGTTTTCTCTCTCTCTCCTTTCTAATTCTTTTCTGTTTTTCTATTTCTTCTGTAGTTTCAGGGCTTTATTAAAAATACTTAGGCACACTCAAAAATCATGAAACTTATCATGGCTACTGTTTAGAATAAATCCAATAGTAAACATTTTAGTTTATGATTATTTGAGCATTTAAAATATTTTATAGCATTTAAATGCCCAAATACAAATAGAGTATGATTTAATTCAGAGCCCAAATATGTCATGGAAAATCTGCATCACCTCTGGTTAATGTTTACAGCATTTTCCATAAATGATGAACATTTTTGAAAGCCATTTGGATTTACTACAAATATTTTAGTTGAACCTAGTGAATTCCTTTGATGCTAGGGGTTTAGGCAATCCCCACTTCGAGTTTCTTAGGAATTTAAACATGATGACATGATGAGCAAGCAAAGTCAAGCAAGGGCTGAACTGGGGCTGTGACATCTCACCCCCACTAAACAAGAATCTCGTCCCGAGATTCAAGACGTGAGGTAAGAAGACAGAGGGGACACTAGCTAACACGATCTTCACGATCCAGGTTGCACTTCATAAGAACGTTGATACGATCACCATCTTTGTCTCGATGTCTTGCTCTGAGAACTCCAGCTAACATGACAACGAGCGGAAAGGAAAAACTCTAGGAAGATTGATCTTCTCGAAGATCGAACAACTCAGGATCAACTCACAGAATGAGACATAGCAACATCTCTCGAGCTGAGACATGAAGCACACATCTAGAGGGATGAGGTGGAATAGATGACGAGGGTTCACTAGGTAGACAACAATTCCACACCTAAGAGGGTGGTGAATGGTTGTCAACGTAGCGAGGATTTGAGTTGCCATGATACCATAACGAGACACCCTAGAGAAGGATGGCTCGTAGAATTATCCCTTAAGTGGCAAAAAGAATTACTTTTGATCCAGAGATCAATAAAATTCTCTATACCAACCTAGGGAAAATCTCGAGCAATTGTTTGGCGGAATACGAAGGGATGGCATACCCGGACTAGGATGGATGCTGTGGACTACATTGTTGAGGACAATGCAAGGGATGATTTTTGCTTATCATCGGAGATGGATGGAACCCATGGTAGGTCCACTTTTGAAGATGATCTTGGACAACAACTGCTGCGAAGGCGGATCATAGTGAAAGGGCACAATGGTGGGTGCACGCTGGGGACAAAATGCTAATGCTAGGAATGATTCTAGTAACTGGGAGAAACTCAACAGAAGAGAGTGATTCCATCGTTAGAAAAGTTATGGCATAATCGAAGAAACTAAGAGCGGATCCCAATTAATGCCGACAATAAATCCTAGTGCTTGCACGTGCTCTCAAGAACTTGAGCATTTCCATATTCATCATGGTTTTACCAATATCCATGACAAGGATCCTGGCAACACAACATACCACCATGATGGATATTGGTGGAGGATGCGGATGCAAAGGAAGATAACACTTTCTCAGATTTCTCCTTAGCGAGGCCAAGGGAACAAAATCTGGATAATCGACCGAGAGACATTTAGCACTCCGCTTCTAATGTTCTCCTTGATGTGCTAGCGCAACCCATTTATTAAAATGGTTTGGTACCTAGGACATCAAGTAAAAGGTCGGACTTCGGAAGCTCAAGAATCCATAAGGAATAACTACGGAGGCAGATCCTACGAGATCCTTATGGGGAGGTGACCAACTTCTTCAACCAAGATACTACAATAATAGGCCTTCCGGCTAGGTGTGTTGGCCACGACATCCACGTTACCGGTTACAGAGAGACCAACATTATAGTTCTTGGAGTACGTTCCAACCATCATATCTGCCTGAGATTTAGATTTGGTTGGCGTCAGGATATTCCAGACTCATCAAGTCTAGAAAGAAAAATGGAAGTCTGCAATGCAATTCGACGAGATGACGTTGCAAGATTCTCGGGGAATGAGGTACGATAGCAAGCTCCAAAACATGAGCTAGTTCTGCTACAAACCTGTGAACACGCTATCCAAGACAAGCATGACCACGTGGCAGTCTTATAATAAAACACTACCGAGCTCAGGTGGGGAACCATCATCGAGGATATCGAAGTCCTTGTGCACTTACCGATGAACTTCTTATCCTTGAGCAAGTCAATCAGTGGCTTGGTGTGCTAGGAACACATATAGAATGGAGGCGGCCAACCTATCAAACCATAGGGCACTTCGCACGTGCATGACTAACTTGGGATGATTCCAGAGGAGGCAAAAATAAACTTTCTCGAATTCACGGCGGTAACTTGCATCTAATGTACGTGAACCAGAGGAAGTCACTTCTTTCATCCAGACAGATACTTCATGAACGGGGCATGAAGAAAAATGCTTACACAAGTTTCCAATGCTAGCTGGATGTTCAACACGAATCATGGAGGAGACAAAATGCTGCTGATGGACTCAACAACAACTCATCGGAATTTCCATATCACTGGACTTCCACCATCATGTGAACATGGTGATAGCATTGGTCGGACCAAAAGATGTAATGGTGTATGCTCGAGGGATCAACCACGAGTAAGACAACATTACGAACATCGTTGGTTTTGATTTGACTTGACGATAGCCCATACTCAAGTCAAGGTTTTGACAAGGCAATAGATCCAACAACTGATCACGAGGACCAATCGATGGAGATATCATCTTTCTTCAACACACACACACAAAAAGATATCCCTTAACATGAACTAAGTCAGACAAGCTTTATCTTCCAACTCTCCAAGTTGTTTAGCTCAACCAACTAGCTCAGGGATATCCAACACAGATTCTTGGAGAAGGGGTGATTTATAAGAAAACCCATTTAATCACGAACTCAACATACCGGTCAGGTGACAACCAGGTAATACTTCCGAGAAGATCTTCCGAAAATCATGAACCACCGATATGTTACTAAGCTCGAGAACAATCTTGCTTTTCAGGGCAAGACGATATGATCAAAAGAGTGAGGGATTGACATAATCCTAACTCATTGATCGAGGAGTGCACTAGAAATAAGGACTAGATAGCACGATCCATCTTAGGATGATGATTTAATAACCAACACGCTAAGAATGAGAATATTGTCCATTAACTACCAAGCAACGGAGTTGCTAGGAGTATTGATTTCACACATCACGACTCAGTTGTCGGCATTCTGGCTGCGACAACACGGACCGAGGAATGAAAAATGATGGCAAGAAGTATCACTGCATCAAGAGTTTATGAGAGATTGTGTAATTCTCACGTCATTCTTGATGTGAAAGAGGGTGACACTCCAAGGTAGAACAGAACAAAAGCTGGATTGGCATTTTGATCTGCGGAATACAACTACTTTGACCAGTCCAAGAAATGGATGAGGTACTGGAGTTCATTTCTCCTAGTCATTCCGGAGTAGAATGGCTTGACAGACCACAAGAATAATAGGCATCGACAGCGAATGCATGCATACTCTTGGCTATCAAATGATAGACGGGGGTCAGAATACAACTAAAGAGAACAACTCAGGGAACATATAACTTTCTCTAAGTTGTAGATGCATCGGTGAGGATGTTGAATAAACTCAACATGTTTATTCTGGATAACCCATGCAGAAAGGTAGGATTGGCAGAGTCACAATATGAATGGAGTACTCCTCAAGAGAACCCTGGTTGTGATCTTTTGATCCATCAAACTTCTGCCATAAGTGGTTCATAGTATTTGGAAGAAGGAAATACCACGGACCTCGAGGACTGATGCAAAGGTTACTAATAACCTAAAGGAACGAGCAAACACTATCAACATGAAGTAAGTAGGGTGAATCTCGGGTTCAAAAACCCAGGAATAGAATGCCTACTAACTAATGGCATCATGGGATGCTTCGGGATTAATGGCCAGAGTCATCACATTGGGAATACAAAGCATTGCTAGATTACTAGGTGACTCCCTAAGACACCTAGGTTCATAATAATAGCTCCAACATATATGTCGAGGCAACAGAGTACCTCAACTCACCGATTAGTGTGATTAATCTGGCCCAAATGGACATCAGGAACAGGAGGAAGGGGTTTGCAAATGCATCAGACTACTTAGAAACCTGGGATGACTCGGACAGCATAACGGCTGTAAATGCTCAAAAAGATTTGAGACATCCTGCAAAATGGTGGCATAACCACTTAACATCACAATATCAAAGTTCCGAGATCAATTGTCAACACACAGAAATAGTAGGAACTGAACTAAGAATTGAATCCATCAATCCTATAAGTCTATGGATTAGTAACACGTCATCCTGATAGATAGATTAGAAGGCCTAGTTCTTAAACCCCGTAGAAGAGAAGAGGATGACTCAGATCAGAAGGCCATAAGGTAAAGGAGTAAAAAGAGCCTTACGTTCCCTTCCACAATCAATTCCCCTACATAACTAAAGCATTTCTAGACACAACTTCGACCGGTTTGGCTTGGTAATCCTACAGGCAGTCAGGCTCTGACACCAAAAGCTGTCAGGACCCCGATCATAAGTCACACCGATCTAGCATGTAACACATCATATCACTTTGTGGCCTCACGCACGGTATTCCCACGGGTGCCACCTTACCTGGCCCAGGACCATTTGCGCCTTTTGGCTCACGTATATGATAGTGTCGCTAGCATCCATATGACAAAGAACCCGGGCCGACATGACTAGTCGTGAACCCAAAGTGGCACTAACTTACGGGGACAGGCATACATGAATCAACATCGAGCATGTTGGTCAGCAGTGTGCGAATCCGGGCTGTAGCACTGGGCTAGCAGGACTCCGGGAACCCGGGCTGTAGCAGGCTAGGCAGGACTCCGGATGTCACCGCGTGACATTTCCCCGAAGGGACAGACACAGGAACAAAGTGAATCACATGCCGGCCAGTCAAGTGTTCCGGAGCAGTAGTGCTGGGCTAGCAGGACTCCGGTGAACCGGGCTGTAGCGGACTACTATGGCTCAGTGGAAGCACTAGACTACATTTCCCCATAAGAGAGGCTACCAAGGATAAACAACTAGGTTGTCGGATCCCACACATACCAGGCATTTCAATCATACACACAATATGCTCGATATGTGCAAATACAACATGGCATCACAACAAGACTCTACAACTCAAAGTATTTATTTATTAGACTCCGAGGAGCGAGATATTACAAACATGGGTCTCATGACCCAACATTCAGAGCATACAAGTCAAAGCACATGTGGAAGCTTAACATGTTTGAGTACAGACATCTACAAATGAAAAAGGCTGAGAAACCCGACTATCTGCCAGATCCTGCCGAGGGAACAAGATCGTAGCTGAGGTATCAAGCTAAACGTCGAAGTCCACGTGGAACTACTAGCGAGACTGAAGTCTCTCTGCAAAAACATAAATTAAGCAAACATGAGTACAAATGTACCCAGCAAGACTTACATCAGAACTAACTACATACGCATCGGTATCAACAAAGGGGTGGTGGAGTTTAACTGCAGCAAGCCAGCTTTGACTCAGTGGCTAACCTGAACTACGGCTGCAAGCAACTCTTTTGAGGTGGCGCACACGAGTCCACATATTCACCATTCAATACACCACTATGGATCCCCTTCCGTCTCCCTACGAGAAGGCCATCCATAGCACTCACACTTATCGTGTGAGTTTTAGAGTATCCACTTCAAGTTATCTATGAACTGTATAGGCAACCAAGTAGTCCTTTACCGCGGACGCGGCTATTCGAATAGATGATGTTAACCCTGCAGGGGTGTACTTCTTCACACACGCTCTCACCACTTACCGCCGTTTACACGACATGTACTCGGCAACCTTCAAGCGGAAGCCCAACGAGGGTGTCGGCCATGGCCTACCTAAACACTCAAGTCTCTAGTCCAGGTTTATCGCCTATCCAGGTTCCATCGGCAGGGAGTCCGGCCGAGGTTTCCACATACGGCCCCGGACGATGTGTACAGGGTTCCGAGACACCAAACGGGCGCCCGGCATGCCCGGCCACGGTGTATCTACCACATCATAGCCCACCCCTAGGGTCAGTGCTACGCACAGCCGCCAACACATATCCTATAAACACCAGAAACTAGTTGCAACTCCTGGACAGAGAACTAGGGTGGTTAAGAAGCCGAGAGGGTCCATTGGTTTCGGGCCCAGTGCGTGGTAGTAGCTGGTTCTTAAATCACACATACAGATCTCGGTGCTTAAGGACGGTTCCAATGAAACAACCCACCATGTACTCCTACATGGCCTCTCATCGATACCTTTACCAAATCGTGTTCAACACACTTAGCTCACACACAGTAGGACATGTTCACAACTTTCCAATTCATCCCCGATGAATCAGACCTGACACAACTCTAAGCAATAGCAGGCATGACAAACAAGCATGAATGAGTAGGCACATCAGGGCTCAAACAACTCCTAGTCATGCTAGTGGGTTTCATCTATTTACTGTGGCAATGACAGGTCATGCAGAGCAAAGGGGTTCAACTACCGCAACATGTAACAATTGAATCATTGTTGTCCTAATGCAGTAAAAAAAGAGCAGGAGCGAGAGAGTGGGGTTGTATAGGAATGAACAAGGGGGTTTTGCTTGCCTGACACTTCCGAAGATAGTATAGCTCTCTATCGGTGTCATCGATCACATCATCTAAGCAACGTCTACTGAGAGGGGACAATTGCCGGCAGCAGAGAGGAAACACGATCAAGGCAATGCAACAATATGATGCATGAATGTGACATGGCAATATGCTGTGATTTGAGCTAATGCAGATTGCAATGATTTAAATGGAGTTGGTTTGAACACTAGATTCAAATTTGAACTCCACATGAGGCATTTCAAATACCATTAATTCAAATTGTCATATACAGTGGCTGTAAGTTGTTCAAACATGCATGATAATGCCATAAACAGATTCTTCATATTTTTCTGATAATTTTTCATGTATAAATTATTTCATTTGGAGTTACGGTTGAATTTCTATGATTTTTGGAAGTTTAGGGGATTTTCTGAAAATAAATAAATCATTTAGATCTATTTAAAATACTGAAAAGCAGTTACTGCGTCAGCCTTGCATCATGCTGACGTCATCTGGTCAACCGATGCGGTCCAGGTCAAACCTGACCAGTGGGACCCACTGGTCAGTGACAGAGGCACTAATCCCGCGTTGACTCATGCTTTGACTCGACGCAGGGCCCACTGTCAGTGTCACGATTAGCCAACTAACTAAATTAGTGTTAGTTTAAGTCCTAATCTAGGTTTGACCAGGGGGCGGGGCCCACCTGGTCAAATGGGTCAAACCCACCGGCGACATGACGCCGGCGAGGCCCGAGACGGCGGCGCGGCTCGGAAACGCAGCACATGCAACGAAATGAGCGGCGGTTCGGTTTGGCGTGAAGCTGGTGCTCGTCCGCATCCAACGGAGCCATCAGCTCGCGCCGGGGTGGACCATAATGACGACGGCGATGGCAAGCGTGGCGGCCGGAGCTCGGACAAGCTCGGCAACGACACTGTGGTGCACGGGAGGACTAGCTGATGGTGGTGTTGGGTTTCTGGGAACATGCTGAGCACGTAGCAGTGCTCGGACGCGAAGGTTGCTAGCCTATTTGCCGGCGACGACGAGCGCGGCGGCGATGAGCTCTCGGGTCCGGTGGCTAGCACGCACATAGCACGCAAATGAACATGGGAGAAGGGGGGAAAGATGGCGGGGCTCACGGCGAGTCTTCTGGTGCAGCCGTTGAGCTCGGGGAGGCACGGACGGCGACGTAGTGACGATGGTGATCCGACGGCCGTGCGCGGGGAAGACGGGTCGGTGGCGAGGCAACAAAGCTCCTGCGATGCGTGGCTCAACGAGGGGGTCGAGGACGAAGTGGCAGAGCTTCTGGGCGTGGAGAGAGGTTGAGGAGGAGGAGGTGGTGGCTACGGTGAACAGCGTCGGTGGCGACGAGCTCCGCTCGGGCGGCGCGGAACAGAGAGCAGAGGAGGGGGAAAGAGTCCATGGAAAGTGAGAGGGGTCAGGGGTGTGTGTGGCGTCGTGGGAGGCGTCCAGGGCAACGAGGGGCAGCCAGGCAGGGTGGATGTGGCGCGCGCGCGGCGAGCACACGCCCTCCTGCCTATTGGCAGGAGGTTGAAGACAGTGCGGCGGCTGGGCTGGGCCAGCTACAGTGCTGGGCCAGGTGGCTGTACAGGAGGTAAGCCCAGGTGGGTTTTCTCTCTCTCTCTGTCCTTTCTAATTCTTTTCTGTTTTTCTATTTATTCTGTAGTTTCAGGGCTTTATTAAAAATACTTAGCCACACTCAAAAATCATGAAACTTATCATGGCTACTGTTTAGAATAAATCCAACAGTAAACATTTTAGTTTATGATTATTTGAGCATTTAAAATATTTTATAGCATTTAAATGCCCAAATGCAAATAGAGTATGATTTAATTCAGAGCCCAAATATGTCATGGAAAAATCTGCATCACCTCTGGTTAGTGTTTACAGCATTTTCCTTAAATGATGAACATTTTTGAAAGCCATTTGGATTTACTACAAATATTTTAGTTGAACCTAGTGAATTCCTTTGATGCTAGGGGTTTAGGCAATCCCCACTTCAAGTTTCTTAGGAATTTAAACATGATGACATGATGAGCAAGCAAATTCAAGCAAGGGCTGAACTGGGGCTGTGACATGCTACGTTCTTCCCCATCTCAGCTTGCGGCGTGCACCGCAGGTCGGGATAGTAGGCCTCCGAAACTGCACCTTTTGAGTCCTGTATGGGTGAAGGATGATAAGATTTTTGGGGGGCGCTTCGTGCGACTACTGACTTATTCGTCACGGACACCCCGGACTCCGACGACTACTTCCCCGACGACGACTTCTTCCCCGACATCAACAACCTCCTCGCCGACATGGCTGGCGAGGATACTGACCCCAAGTACAGCACTTCTGCTGCTATTGTCCCGTATGTGTTCTTCTTCTTTCTGTTAGATGTCCTGCCACATTTTACTAGTACTTGCCCTACATATGTTAGGTTCTACGCCATTTATGCAACCTGTTCTACTATCTGCTTTAGACATGTTTGGTTGCAGTTCATATATGGAGATATTATTTACCTTCTCTCTGTCAGAGTGCATGACTTGCTTTATCTATGCTATATTAGTCATGCTTTATTTAGTGTTTCCGTTAATAAAATCATTTGGTAAATTGCTCATATTTCCAACAATCCAAAAACCTTATAATAGGCAATTTACCCCAAGTGGTTTTGCTGCTTCCATGAGACCTCCTATGTTTGAGGGTATCCACTATAAGAGGTGGCGCGTGAGAGCAGTCTTATGGTAGCAAACCATGAGTTGCTATGATGCCACGCTTGGCAAGCCTGAAGGGGAGTTTGATGCCCAACAGGAATAAGCTTTTCAGAAAATGGATACTCTATTTAAGGCTGCTCTCTTGAGTGTTCTTGGTGAGAACATAGTTGATGCTTATGTGTCAATTGACAATGGAAAAGATATGTGGGACACACTCGAGGCCAAGTTTGGGGTCTCAGATGCTGGCACTGAGCTGTACATCATGGAGCAATTCTATGATTACAGGATGACTGAAGAGCACTCCGTGGTTGAGCAAGCTCATGAGATACAGTCATTTGCCAGAGAGCTTGAGCACTTCAATTGTATGCTAACGGACAAGTTTGTTGCCGGAGGTATCATCACCAAGCTTCCTCCTTCATGGAGGAACTTTGCTACCTTACTAAAGCATAAGAGACAGGAGTTTTCCGTTTCGGATCTCATTGGTACTCTTGATGTCGAAGAAAAGGCGAGAGCAAAGGACACACGTGCTTGAGGTATTGAGGGAGGATCTAATGCCAATCTAGTACAGAAGAAGAACTTCCAGCCCCACAAGTTCAAGAACAAGGGCAAGTTTGATGGTAAAGCAAAGTTCGATGGGAAGAACAAGGCCGTGCAACACATGAACTTCAAGAAGAAGAATGACAAGAAGAAAGGTGTTTGTCATGTGTGTGGGGATCCTGATCATTGGGCTCCTAGTTGCCCTAATCGCTATGACAAGCGTCATCCTGGGAAAGGCGGCAAGACTGCTAATGTTGTCATTGGAGACATTGACATGAAGGATGCTGGGTATGGTATATTTCCCACTATTCTTTCAGTATGTCATTCTCCTGATTGGTTTATTGACACGGGTGCTAATGTGCATGTATGCGGTGATATTTCCATGTTTTCGTCTTATCAGACCGCAAGGACTTCAACCATGCTGATGGGCAATGGTTCAAGTGCTTTTGTTCGTGGTGTTGGCATGGTCAATCTGAAGTTTACTTCGGGGAAGATCATGCGGCTGAAGAACGTGCATTATGTCCCCTCCGTCAATACAAATCTTGTTAACGGATCTCTTCTGTGTAGAGATGGCTATAAGCTTGTCTTTGAGTCGAATACATTTTTACTATCCAAGTATGGAACCTTTGTTGGAAAAGGCTATGAGTCAGGAGGCATGTTTCGTTTATCCTTATCAGACGTTTGCAATAAAGTTGTTGATCATGTTTGCAACAATAGTGAACCAAATGTATGGCATTCACGTATTTGTCATGTTAACTTTGGTTGCATGTCGCGACTAGCGAGGTTGAACTTAATCCCTAGTTTCACCACTGTCAAGGGATCTAAGTGTCAAGTTTGTGTGCAAGCTAAGCAACCTTGTAAGTCTCACATGACTGCGGAAACGAGAAATCTTGCACCACTAGAGCTCATACATTCAGATCTATGTGAAATGAATGGTGTTTTGACAAAAGGTGGAAAGAAATATTTCATGACGTTAATTGACGACTCTACTAGATAATGTCGTGTGTATCTTCTGAAATCTAAGGGTGAGGCTTTGAACTTTTTCAAGATCTATAAAGCTGAAGTGGAAAATCAACTTGATCGAAAAATCAAGAGGCTTAGGTCCGACCGTGGTGGAGAGTATTTTTCCAATGAATTTTATGCTTTTTGTGCGGAACATGGTATAATCCATGAGAGAGCGCCTCCCTACTCTCCTCAGTCAAATGGGGTGGCCGAAAGAAAGAACCGTACTCTAACTGATTTGGTTAACGCCATGTTAGACACATCGGGTATCTCCAAGGCATGGTGGGGGAGGCGATATTGACAGCATGTCATGTCCTAAACCGAGTCCCCACAAAGAACAAAGAGATAACTCCATTCGAGGAATGGGAGAAGAAAAGGTTAAAGCTCTCTTATCTACGAACCTGGGGTTGTTTGGCGAAAGTCAATGTGCCGATTCCAAAGAAGCGCAAGCTTGGACCAAAGACCGTGGATTGTGTTTTCCAGGGATATGCTTTTCATAGCATTGGTTATAGATTCTTGGTTGTAAAATCTGAGGTACCTGACATGCATGTCAGTACGATCTTGGAGTTGAATGATGCGACTTTCTTTGAAGATATCTTTCCCTTGAAGGATATGGCTACCTCATCTAATCAGGAGATGCCTAGTTCATAGAATCAGGAACCAGTTACAATTTCCGAACCTGCTATTTCGACGGAACACTTTGAAAGTCCTGTGGAGGAGAACAATGAAGTTCCTACTAGGAGCAAGAGACAGAGGACTACAAAGTCCTTTGGTGATGATTTTCTTGTGTATCTCATAGATGACACTCCCAGTTCTATTTCAGAGGCCTATGCATCTGAAGATGCTAACTACTGGAAGGAAGCGGTTCGTAGCGAGATGGATTCCATCTTGGCGAATGAAACTTGGGAGATAACTGATCATCCTTATGGGTGCAAACCTATAGGATGCAAATGGGTATTCAAGAAAAATCTTAGGCCTGATGGTACTATTGAAAAGTACAAGGCTCGGCTCATGGCTAAGGGTTATACCCAAAAGGAAGGAGAAGACTTCTTTGATACTTACTCAACTGTGGCTCGACTGACCACTATTCGAGTTCTACTTTCACTAGCTGCCTCGCATGGTCTTCTCGTTCATCAAATGGATGTTAAGACTGCTTTCCTAAATGGAGAGTTGGACGAGGAAATTTATATGGAACAACCAGATGGGTTTGTACTAGATGGTCATGAAAGAAAGGTGTGCAAGTTGCTGAAGTCTTTGTATGGACTCAAGCAAGCACCCAAATAGTGGCATGAGAAGTTTGAAAGAACTTTAACAGCTGTAGGCTTTGTTGTAAACGAAGCTGACAAATGTGTGTACTATCACCATGGTGGGGGCGAGGGAGTTATCCTTTGCTTGTATGTTGACGACATACTGATTTTCAGAACAAATCTGAATGTTATTAAGGAGGTCAAGGACTTTCTATCTCGCTGTTTTGAGATGAAAGATTTAGGAGTCGCTGGTGTCATTCTGAACATCAAGTTGTTGAGAGACGATGATGGTGGGATCACATTGCTTCAACCTCACTATGTGGAAAAGATCTTGAGTCGCTTTGGCTATAGTGACTGCAAGCCCTCTCCAACACCATATGATGCTAGTGTGTTGCTTCGAAAGAATCGGAGAATTGCTAGAGATCAATTGAAGTATTCTCTGATTATTGGTTCGCTTATGTACTTAGCCAGTGCTACAAGACCTGACATCTCTTTTGTTGTTAGCAAACTGAGTCGGTTTGTTTCAAAACCAGGAGATGTGCATTGGAAAGCTCTAGAGAGAGTTTTGCGTTATTTGAAAGGCACTGCGAATTATGGAATTCACTACACTGGGCACCCAACGGTGCTTGAAGGGTATAGTGACTCAAACTGGATCTCAGATGTAACGCCCTCGATGCGGCTATATCTCCCACGTGTCGAAGCACGACTTAGAGGCATAACCGCATTGAAAGCAATGTCGCAAGTGAGGTAATCTTCACACAACCCATGTAATACATAAGGGAAAGAGATATATAGTTTGCTTACAATCGCCACTTCACACAATTACATGAATAAAGCATTACATCACCCAGATACAATCAAGGTCCGACTACGGAACCAAAATAAAAGAAGACTACCCCAAATGCTACACAGATCCCCGATCGTCCCGACTGGGCTCCACTACTGATCAACTAGAACGAAGCAATACAAAGGACACGATCTTCATCGAGCTCCTCCTTGAGCTTAGCTGCGTCACCTGCTCGGAAACATCGGCACCTGCAAACTGGTTTTGGAAGTATCTGTGATTCACAGGGACTCAGAAATCTCACACCCTCGCGATCAAGACTATTTAAGCTTATTTGTAAGGTAAAAGGTATGAGGTGGAGCTGCAGCAAGCGACTAGCATATATGGTGGCTAACATACGCAAAAGAGAGCGAGAAGAGAAGGCAAGGCATGGACGAACAACTATGATCAAGAAGTGATCCTAGAACAACCTACGTCAAACATTACTCCAACACCGTGTTCACTTCCCGGACCCTGCCGAGAAGAGACCATCACGGTAACACACGCGGTTGATGTATTTTAGTTAAGGTCAACTTCAGATTTTCTACAACCGGACATTAACAAATTCCCATCTGCCCATAACCGCGGGCACGACTTTCGAAAGTTCAATCCCTGCAGGGGTGTCCCAACTTAGCCCATCACAAGCTCTCACGGTCAACGAAGGATATTCCTTCTAGCGGGAAGACCCGATCAGGCTCGGAATCCCGGTTACAAGACATTTCGCCAATGGTAAAACAAGTCCAGCAAAGCCGCCCGATGCGCCGACAAATCCCGATAGGAGCTGCACATATCTCGTTCTCAGGGCACACCGGATAGGTCAAGCTACAAGTAAAACCAACCCTCGAGTTTCCCCGAGGTGGCCTCGCAGGCTGCCCATTTCGGACCAACACTTAGAGGAGCACTGGCCCGAGGGGTTTAAAATAAAGATGACCCTCGGGCTCGCGAAAACCCAAGGGAAGGTTATAGTTTGTTAGTGCAAATGGTAAAACCAAGGTTGGGCCTTGCTGAAGGAGTTTTATTCAAGGTGAACTGTCAAGGGGTTCCCATTATAACCCAACCGCATAAGGAACGCAAACTCCATGAACATAACACCGATTTGACAGAAACAAGGGCGGCAAGAGTGGAACAAAACACCAGGCATAAGGCCGAGCCTTCCACCCTTTACCAAGTATATAGATGCATTAATTCGATAAGAGATATTGTGATATCCCAACAAGTAAACATGTTCCAACAAGGAACAACATCTCCATGTTCCAACAAGGAACAAACTTCAATCTTCACCTGCAACTAACAACGCTATAAGAAGGGCTGAGCAAAGCGGTAACATAGCCAAACAACGGTTTGCTAGGATAAGGTGGGTTAGAGGCTTGGTTTAACAATATGGGAGGCATGATAAGAAAGTGGTAGGTATCGCAGCATAGGCATAGCAAAAGAGCGAGCAACTAAGCAAGCAAAGATAGAAGTGATTTCGAGGGTATGGTCATCTTGCCTGAAATCCCGCAAGGAAGAAGAACGAGTCCATTAAGAAGACAAACGGACATAGTCGAACGGGTCCTCACAAACGCGACGTTATCGGAACCAACCCGAAGAAGCAACACCGGAAAGAACCACACAACATGGTAAACAACCAACATATGAACATGGTATGATATGCGACATGTGGTATGCGGTGCATATGCATGATTTGGAAAGGAATGATAGAACCTGGCCTCAACTTGGAAATCCAAGAGTTCCACTGAAAAGGTGAGGTGATTTCGGTCGAAATCGATATAAAGATCACCGGAATCGGATGCACGGTTTGGAAATGGCAAGCAAAACAAATATGGCACCGGTCTGCGATAAACAGCAACTAGCCATCTAAATGCATCAAGACAAATATTCTACAGCACTCAAACATAGCAACAAAATACATGGCAGGGATCCACGCATGATGCTTGACAAAAGATGAAAAGTGAGCTACGGCTAATTCATCCATTAACAGGTTCAAACAAGTATGGCAAAAGTGCAAATGATAACAGGTTTCAAAATTAGTAAAATTAACACAAGTCTGGAAAGCACACTTTAGAGCATGAAAACTACATGCTAAAGGATCTTAACATGGCAAAGCAAGGCATTTCATGAAGATACTCAAAGCACTTAACAAAAGTCCCTTAGTGACATTGAGCCGAAAGGGATCAGAAAATACAATTGCAAGCATGTGAAGATGGCAAAAACATAAACAGATTCAGACTTAGTGAAAAACTGGAGCATGCAAAACAGATTAGCAAGTAGGCATGTTTACGAGCTCGATGCTCTCACTACAGAGCATGGCATGACAAACTAATAATACACCCATCAATAATACATGGCATAGAAGTTGGACATGGCAAGAACAACAACATAGCATGCACGGATCAATCACAACAAACCCGGCAAAATCGCTAAACAAGTTAACAATCTGCCAGGAACATTTTATAGCAAAAGTAGAGCTCGATTGACTCAAGCTAGGGTGCTACATAATTGCAAACAAAGACATGGATGGATAGAGCACCACAAAGTTAACAAAACATCCTTACTGATCATCCTCAAAAGAGGCACGGATCACTAGGAAACAACATGAACATATGGCATAACAATAAAATCAGGACAAGGACTTAGTGAAATTCTAAGTCCCTGGAATCAGCATTACCGATTATGCTACTTTGCAAGCTTGTTCTAGTCACCACAAATACCACAAAAATACATGGCAAGCACCTCTGTAAAGATGGCATGGCATATGACAAAACACCTGTAGAGCTCAGGATCCTAGCATGCACACATTAATCATGGCAAAAATGACAAAATGCCATTTGCTGAAACAGATCGGATAAATTCCTCACATAGCCCTCTTCCAACAGCATTTCGGGCATCAAGATGAGCTCAAATGAAAATTATGCAATGAGATGAAATGGTGTACTCGTCGAGGCGAACATTTTGATATGCTACACGCACTAATCGGAGCAACGGGTGATGAGTTATGACCTGATGAACATGGCATAAAAATACTGGAATCTGGGAACTTAGTCATCTCCGGGAAAAAAATAGATCGAGCGGGGCTCACCCATGGGCCGAGCCCATCTGAGGAGGATCTAGAGGGCCGGAGAGGGTGGATCGGGCCAGCCGGAGCTGGGCCGGATCAGGGAGGCGCTGGCCCACGCGGAGGTCTCCCTCCTCCCGATCCGATCAGGATCGAGGCAGGGCAGCGGCGGCGGGCGCCACCGGCGACGGGGAAGACGAGGTCGCAGCGGGGCGACCTGGGACGGGGCGGAGCGGTGCCCACCAGCAATGTGCGGTGGCTTGCCGGAGCGAGGCAACGCCAGCGAGTGGTGGTTGGAAGCGGTGCGCAGCGCGCTGAGATCCGGCAGGCGCGGCGGTGGAGAAACTGGCCGGGCGGCGTGCGGGCGCCAACGAGCTCGCGCGGCCGCGGCGGTTGAGGCAGTGGCGGTGCCGGCTGGCGGACTGCGGATGGCGGGGCGACCCAGCGCGGGAGGCGCGCAGCCGGGCGGCGGCGAAGAAGACGGGCCCTGCGGGCCAGGCACGGGCCTCGCGGGCCGGTGGGAGGCACGGGCGGCGGGGCGCCAAGTGGCATGCCGCGGTTGGACGCGGGAGCGGCGGTGCTGAGGTGGCACGCCCTCATTGGGCGGGGTGAGGTGTCCGGTTGGGTGGACGTGTCCGCCGGCAAGACGGACATGTCCGGCGGCGCGATGGAGAAGAAGGTTAGGGTTTCATCCGCGAAAAATTTCGGGGAAGGCCACATATTTATAGGTAGAAGGAGCTAGGAGAGTCCAAATTAGGTGCGGTTTTCGGCCACGCGATCGTGATTGAACGACCGAGATGATGGAGAGGTCTTAGGTGGGTTTTGGGCCACTTTGGAGGGTTGTTGGGCTGCAACACACACGAGGCCTTTTCGGTTCCTCGGTTAACCGTTGGAGTATCAAACGAAGTCCAAATGGCACGAAACTTGACAGGCGGTATACCGGTAGTAAACCAAGGCCGCATGAAAAGTCTCGGTCTAATCCGAAAACGTTTAACACCTGCACACGAAAAGAGGTAGAAAGGGACGCCGGGTGACATAGGAGCGCTGGAATGCAAAACGGACAACGGGGAAAATGCTCGGATGCATGAGACGAACATGTATAAAAATGAAATGTGCATGATGACATGATATGCAATGCATGAAACGCAAGCAATGACAATGCAACAACAGCGAATAACTGGAGGACACCTGGCACATCGGTCTCGGGGCGTTACATCAGATGCTGATGAGATAAAGGCCACGAGCGGTTATGTATTCACTCATGGAGGTGGCATTGTTTCTTGGAAGTCTTGCAAGAAGACCATCTTAACGAGGTCAACAATGGAAGAATAACTCACAGCACTAGATACAGCTACGGTCGAAGCGGATTGGCTTCGTCGGCTCTTGAATGACTTGCCGGCTGTTGAGAAACCTGCACCGGGTATCCTTATGAACTGCGACAATCAAGTTGTGATCACGAAAGTGAGCAGCTCAAAGGATAACATGAAGTCATCAAGACACGTTCAGAGAAGGTTAAAGTCTGTCAGGAAAATGAAAAACTCTGGAGTTATTGCGTTGGATTATATCCAAACGTCTAAACATCTGGCAGATCCTTTTACTAAGGGTCTATCACGTAATGTGATAGATAATGCATCGTGGGAGATGGGTATGAGACCCACAATATGAGTTGTTCACAGTGGTAACCTATTCTTTGTGATCGGAGATCCCATGAATTAGATGTGGAAGACAAGCTGTTGGTCAACTGAGAGGAGAGTATCCTTACTATTAACAATACCACTCCATGAAGATGCAATACTCTTCTAATCTGCATGGGAGGTTGATGTATATCTTAATGTGTTCTAAGTGGCTCTTTTAAGCAGGGATGTTGTCCTGCAGAACATCTTTTGAAGAACACACCTATATGAGTCTGATTGTTAAACGTCGCAATCTATGAGAGTAGGGTTCTCTCTAGTAAACTCATGAAAGGTCTCGAAGTATGACGCATAAGCTCCACCCGCGGGGAAGACCCACGGTAGCCACGTATCGGTCAAGACTTTATGTGAAGCTAGATTCACAGAAAACTTGCAGTTCAAGGTCCAGTCCACTGTTCAAGTTGCTTACTAGTGTAGCATAGAGTTCTAGGTGGAATTTCAACTTAACAGTCTCCACTGCAGTACCGGTATATAAAACAGTGTTTTGGAACCAAAGGCAAATTTTGTGTGCCTCTGGGATCTGGTGGGGGATTGCTGGAATTTTGTCTATTTTTGGGCCTAGCCCAATAGCAGTTTTAGGAATTCCTAATAAATCCTAGAGGCCCATGCAGCCCATTCGTGCAAGGCAAGAGGAGGAACAAACTTTAGTCCCACATTGCTAGTTTAGAGGGAGTTGGACCTCTTTATAAGGGGGGCTTTTTCTCCACATGTATGAGGATGAGAACAAGAGGGACATCCACGCGCGCTCCTCCTCCGCCGCCCGCTTCGCCACGCCACGCCACGCCACGCCTCGTCACGATGCGCCGCGGGTTGCGGGAATGAGCCGAGCCGATGTCTAAATTTTTTCCATGCACAACGAGTATACGAAAGGTCACGCGGGAGCTGAAACATTTTCTGAAGTGGACACTGAATTCGAACGGCGCGCCTCTTCGACCGCTGCCTGTTCGCTTCGTCTCCCTTCGTTGCTTCACCTCCCGTCGTAGGCTATCCGCGTCCGTCTCCTGTGCCTATAAAAGGGAGGTCGCTCCTCCCAGAGAGACGTACCAGAACTTATTCTTCCTCTCGCCATAGTTCTTGAGCACTGCATTGCTGCTACATTCTTCCCCAGCCCGGCTTGCGGCGTGCGACAGGTTGGGACAGTAGGCCTCCGAAACCGCACCTTTTGAGTCATGTACGGGAGAAGGGTGATAAGGTTTTTGGCGAGTGCTTCGCGTGACTACTGACTTCTTCGTCACGGACGCCCCGGACTCCGACGACTACTTCCCTGACGACGACTTCTTCCCCGACGTCGACAACCTCCTCGACAACATGGCTGGCAAGGATACTGACCCCAAGTCCAGCGCTTCTGTTGCTGTTGTCCCGTATGTGTTCTTCTTCTTTCTGTTAGATGTCCTGCCACAGTTTCTCGTACTAGTACTTGCCCTACATATGTTAGGTTCTACGCCATTTATGCAACATGTTCTACTATCTGCTTTAAACATGTTTGGTTGCAGTTCATATATGGAGATATTATTTACCTTCTCTCTGTCAGAGTGCATGACTTGCTTTATCTATGCTATATTAGTCATGCTTTATTTAGTATTTCCGTTAATAAAATCATTTGGTAAATTGCTCATATTTCCAACAACTTTTTTTTTACCAAATTAGTCATATTTCATTTTCGTATTTCGGTCAAGACCGTTGTGAATCATTAACTTTCACTAGAATCGGACTGATAATTTGGGCAGGTCTGCCTTGTTCCGCGGAAGAAGAAAGATAGAAAAATGAAATGACATTGGTAGTGGACATAACAAGCAAAGTTTATGCTTACCACTGACCTCACCTAATTAAAGCATTTGCTCAACTTGGCCCATTTATGTGAATTCATGCTGAATAAGAGATCCCATATTGTCTGCTACCTTTGATATGCACGTTTGATTATTTAGTTAATCTGTGTAAGCATTCTAGTGTTGCATGTTTGGTCAAATACTAAACAATTAGTTACTAATTAGTGTGGTTGTAAAGACTGCAATTTAGGGATCACAATTTTGAATCTTACATTCTTAAGAAGTTGGTCCCTATTTTCTCAACATGCAAAGTGTCCACCTCAACCCCACGAAGCAATGCATTAAGTCTTCTGTCCCACTAAGCCATGCAAAATCTTCCATATAAGCGAGTCATGCATTTAACCTATAAATTACAATTATTTTGGAATTACTCTATGCATGTAACGCTACCATATCGTATATTCATGTTGGTCATCCTTCAAATTTTTGTTTGAACTGACATTTTTAACTATAAATCATAAGTTTTTATTCTATTTTTAGACATTTTCCTTTATTGGTTTTCAAGCTTATACTTTCTTTTCATTAAATGTAGTTATTTTTAGCAATTACTTACACGTTTTTAATAAAGTTACCGCAACAACGCATGGGGAGAGAGTTATCCTCACTACTCTATTTATCTTGACATGCAGAAATGCCAACTCACCCACTACTAGGGAAAACCTTATATACAGAAGCTTATTAGTCGCGATGGATAAAAACAGGCCCTACTGCTACTTACTAAGTAGCAGTAGCATGTGTACACAAAGGGCGCTACTGCTATGTACATAGCAGTAGTGCGGCAAGAATAAAACGCACTACTACTATAATTGTCACACTGTTGCCAACAGGCTAGGTATAGTAGTAGCGCCCCTATGGAAACCGCGCATATGCTAACTAGATAGTAGTGGCGCCGGTCCGTGGCCCGTGCTGCTGCTAAGCCGGCCTTATCCCCCCGCCCAGCCCGTTTCCTCACTTTCCCTGTCTCACTGTCACCGTCGTGTCCGTCCTCCTACTACCATCGCCGCATTGTCGTCATCATCGCCGCATTGCTGCCAGCGTCGCCGCCATCCCCCGACCTCGATAAGCCTCCTCTTCCTCCTCCATCCTCCCTCCTCCCTCCTCTAGCTGCCCCTCCTTCCTCCTCCGCCCTCCTCCTCCCTCCTCTAGCCGCCTCTCCTCCTCCCCTCATCCCACCCCCTGCTCCTCCCTCCTCTAGCCACCCCTCCTCCTCCATCAACAGCCCTCCTCCACAACCCCTTCTCCCTCCCCCTCCTCCATCCATAGCCCATCCTCCCTCCCCTCCTCCATCCACACAGTTAGGGTTTAGTTGATAGGTTATAGTGTTTAGATTTAGTTGATATGTAACACTTTGATTTAGTATGCTTCTAGGGTTTAGTTGATAGATTATAGTGTTTAGAGTGAATTAGTAAAAATTCAAACATAGTTAATAGATTTAGTTGATATGTAACACTTAGATTGTAGAATTTATGTTTTTTTAATAGTATAGATAGGTGGAATTTTGTTGTAGAATGTAGATATACATTTTGAATTATAGAAATGTATTAGAATGCTATATGACAAATTTTTAGGTATCAAATTTAGTAATAGGAATTTCAGCAATCAAACTCTAAGTTATATTGTGAAATTAGGGCATTTTTCTATGGTTCAAGAAGTAGACAGTAAGTTATATTCAAATTGGATATTTACTTGATAGCTTATAGGGTTTTGCCGGAGAACACCTCCGAGTGGCCTATGTTTTACCGGAGTGTTGATTAATTTCCGTTCCGGCAAATTTCAGGCGCTCGATATATCCTTTTTTAGCAAAGATCATGCTGGAATTTTCCGTCGATTTGAGCATGACTTGTGCTAGAGTGTAGGAAGTATCGAGTGCCTTGGATTTGCCAGAAAGAGCATTAAACGACATTTTGGGTTTTGCCGTCGAGTTATAATCTTTGAATTTTGAACACGGGAGATGTCTGATGACGATGGGATCCCGGAGTGCGGGTACTTCTATGATGACTGGGGTTTGTGCGACGGGTTTCCTCACCTGCAAAATGATAGGTTTTTCACCGTGAAGCTGGAAGAGACCTTTGATGTTTGTACGGTACGCAACGACAAGCATTTCATCGTAATTAATACCATCACTTGTGCTTCTTTTGTTCAACGTGTAATTTCTGGTTTTCCAATTTGATTAGTACATCCCGTGCCATGCTAGACCATATGTATTGGAGAAGATTGGTTTTGAAGACTTTGAGAATATGGAGATGAGGAGGGCTCTCTTAAGAACTAAACATGGTTATGAGTTTCTGGTTAAGCTGTACAATGCGGCCAATCACTCCCATTTCGGTTGCTCTAATTAGGGAGCTCTCTGCAAGGCATATGGATTTGAGGAGGGTATGCAAATAAGATTTGATATTTGTCCCAAAGATTATGATGATGATGATGATGATGATGATGATGATGATGATGATGATAATATCGACATCTAGGTGGATGTGGATATGCCTCCAGTTTTGCATAGATGTGAGTTTGTCAAACTAGTTTGTTAAGTTAAGTAATTTATATTGTTAATTTAAAAATATTTGGTGTTCATTGGTACTAAACTTATTTAGTTATAATTGTCAGCTTATTTCTTATCTTCAAGAAATACACGGAAGGTTGTAGACAACACATACTACAGCTATGACTCCGAGCTTAACTATGAGGGAAAATGTTATCTTGTATCATTCATAGATGATGTTGGGGCCTTTAAAACCAATCACTCTATCAGCCCAAATTTTACTAGATATGTGCCACTAGTCCGTAAATTTCTTGATGGTAACTTCATTGCCAAAAACTTTTTAAGATTTTGTTAATGATGGTAACTTCATTGCATGCATTCTTCTTAAGTAAACTACATTGCTAACTATATATGTTACTATTATGTTTTTCAATAGAGGCTCCCAAAGGAGGTTCTGCCTGACTTGATGTTTATTGAAGGTGATATGCATATGGTTATCTTACGACCAACTCCTCTGAAGGCTTACCACAGTGCATACTCGATTTGTTCAAACGATGGAAGGCTCAAAATCAAAGAATGGAGCAAAGTGATGAATGCGCACACTGAACTAATTGGAGACAACATGAATGTGCGCAAGCCACAAGTTGGAGATAGGTTTATCTCCATTCTCCATTGTGGAGATGGACCAATTTATCTGTTTTATGGTGTTTTACCTAGGAGAGAGGAGTAGGTCCTAGGTATTAAGAACAATTAGTTAGTGTTGATTATGACTATGAGATGATGATGAGAAGTTGTTATTATGTGCTATAATCTGCTAGAGTTGATGAGGAGGAGGAGTTGTGATTATGAATACTATGATGATGATGAGGAGGAGTTGTTATTATGACTAGTGAAAAAGTTGTTATATGATGTCTCATGGACGAAAATGATGATGATGAGGAGTTGTTATATGACAATTATGTATTATGATGATAAGTTATTAATGATATTATTATTATTATTATTATTATTATGATGATGATGATGATGATGATGATGATGATGAGTTATTATATCATTGGGTGAAGGAACCGTGATTAGATTCAAGTGGATGGATCCAAAGTGACCAAGTTGGACTACCTTGGTCACTTTGGATCCATCCACTTCAAACTAATCCGTGGTTCTTTGACCCATTGATGTAATAACTATTATGATGTAATAACAATCTCTAAATTGCTAATGTATGAAACTTGTATAACGGTGTATGAATACGACATAAAAATAGAATACTGCATAATAGTAGTAGCGCGGGGCAGAGCAGCGCTGCTAGTAACTACCAGTAGCGTGTTCTTCAAACCGCGCTACTGCTAAGTAGGTATAGCAGTAGTGCTGGCAAACAAACGCTACTGCTACATGTTAGTTGTAGGGCCTTATCAGTAGCGTGGTCCCCCACACCACTACTACGCCTCCAACCTGTGTTACTGCTAGGATTTTCCCTAGTAGCAGTAGCAAGCATGCATTTATTCTAATGAATTTCCCTGGTCTACCGTGATGCCATTTCTGAAGGAAATATGCCCTAGAGGCAATAATAAAGTTGTTATTTATATTTACTTATATCATGATAAATGTTTATTATTCATGCTAGAATTGTATTAACCGGAAACTTAGTACATGTGTGAATACATAGACAAAACAGAGTGTCCCTAGTATGCCTCTACTTGACTAGCTCATTAATCAAAGATGGTTAAGTTTCCTAACCATAGACATGTGTTGTCATATTATGAACGGGATCACATCATTAGAGAATGATGTGATGGACAAGACCCATCCATTATCTTAGCATGATGATCGTTAAGTTTTATTACTATTGCTTTCTTCATGACTTATACATATTCCTCTGACTATGAGATTATGCAACTCCCGAATACCGAAGGAACACCTTGTGTGATATCAAACGTCACAACAAACTGGGTGACTATAAAGATGCTCTACAGGTGTCTCCGAAGGTGTTTGTTGGGCTGGCATAGATCAAGATTAGGATTTGTCACTCCGAGTATCGGAGAGGTATTTCTGGGCCCTCTCGGTAATGCACATCACTATAAGCCTTGCAAGCAATGTGACTAATGAGTTAGTTGCAGGATGATGTATTACGGAACGAGTAAAGAGACTTGCCAGTAACGATATTGAACTAGGTATGATGATACCAATGATCGAATCTCGGGCAAGTAACATACCAATGACAAAGGGAATATCGTATGTTGCTATTGCGGTTTGGCCGAGAAAGATCTTCGTAGAATATGTAGGAACCAATATGAGCATCCAGGGTCCGCTATTTGTTATTGACCAGAGATGTGTCTCGGTCATGTCTACATAATTCTCGAACCTGTACAGTCCGCACGCTTAACGTTCGATGATGATTTGTATTATGAGTTATGTGTTTTTGGTGACCAAAGTTTGTTCGGAGTCCCAGATAAGATCACGAACATGACAAGGAGTGTCGAAATGGTCGCGAGGTAATGATTCATATATTGGAAGGTTATGTACAAACACTGAATGGTTCCGAAGAGGTTCGGGGATTTTTTGGAGTACCGGGAGGTTACCTGAACCCTCGGGAAAGTTAATGGGCCTCACGGGCCATAGTGGAGAGGAGGAGGCAGGCCACAAGAGGTGGCGCCCCCCCCCATACTAGTCTGAATTGAACAAGGGGTGGGGGGCATGGCCCCCTTTCCTTCTCCCTCTCCCTCTTTCCCCTTTCCCCCTCTCCGTTGGAAGGAAGGGGGAGCCAACTAGGACAAGGAGTCCTAGTGGGACTCCCCCCACTTGGCGTGCCCCTAGGGCCGGCTGGCCTCCCCTCCTTTATATACGAGGGTAGGGGCACTGAGGGAGTCCTGGACTAAGGGGTCCTCGAGCGTCCGGCCTGTTATCTGGGCCAGACTGATGGGTTGTGAAGATATGAAGACCGAAGACGGTGCCCGTGTCCAGATGGGACTCTCCTTGGCATGGAAGGCAAGCTTGGCGAACAACTATGAATATTCCATATTATGTAACCGACTCTATGTAACCCTAGATCCCCCTGGTTTCTATATAAACCGGAGGACTTAGTCCGGATAGGGGATACTCAATATCGTAGTCATACAGGCTAGACTTCTAGGGTTTAGCTATTACGATCTTGTGGTAGATCAACTCTTGTAACACTCATATTCATCAAGATCAATCAAGTAGGAAGTAGTGTATTACCTCCATAGAGAGGGCCCGAACCTGGGTAAACATCATGTCCCCTGTCTCCTGTTACTACCAACCTTAGACGCACAGTTCGGGACCCCCTACCCGAGATCCGCCGGTTTTGACACCGACATTGGTGCTTTCATTGAGAGTTCCAATGTGTCGTCGTCGCAGAGGTTGATGGCTCGACTTATCTTCAAGGCAAATATTACCTCCGGAGGAGCTCTGGCCTCGGGCCAAACCCTCCGGCTGGGCAATTTTACCATGATCGCCCGCTCGGCCTCTGAGCCAGCGAGGATGACCTCTCGAGTCATCGAAAAACGCATCTGCGTTGATTCTGAATATGCCAAACGGATGGATCCGACGGAGTTATCATCTTTGAACGAACTCCTAGATCGCATTACCGCCTTGGGAGTCGCTACAGACTATGATCGGATTGGGCTTAAACCCGACCAGAGAGAGATTAATTCTCCACCGATCACCCACCAGATAGCGGTAGTCGAGGAGCAAGATAACCCTTCCTCTATATTGAGGACAAATTATGTTCGGATCTCTGACCTCGAGAAGTCGGACACCTACCGGCAGAAGGACACGCCTTGCCCTCCAAACTTTCGGACGGAAGGCTTCAAAAATCAGAAGACACTCCGGAGCCCAGACTGTTCAGTCTGGAAAAATCTCAGACTCCGGATCATCGATCGGTTCAGGGTTCAGATCCAATTCCACCCACCCACCCAGACATAAGTGCTCTCACGAGCACAAAACAATAGTCTCGAGAAACGGTCCACCACTTCTGGGCCAGATTTCTCCTTCTCAAGGACAAGGTCAAGGATTGCTGCGACGAGGACACAATATCAGCGTCCGCAATAACTGCACGAACGAAGGACTCCTCAACGCCATTAATCGCCGCCGCATACTACACTTCACTGACTTGGCAACTATTGTACAAAAGTACAGCGCAATGGAGAGCTCTTGGAGAGATCACACGGTTTGGGAGCTATCGGCCCCAACTCAACCACTGGTCCAGGCAAAATGGGTGCACCCCTGTAACGCGCCCAGACCAATAGCCAAGAAGTACAAACCCATTGCGCGGCGCGGAACCGTTCTAGAGGGATGGCTTGATGGCCCCTGCAAAATACACACCACACCAGATATTATACCAACCCACAGCCTTAGAGCATGTTGGATACTCCGGCAGGTAGCCAAAAATGGCGAGGACATCCTCACCAAGGACATCCCAGAGCAACACCCTCCAGAAGACGACGAACCCAGAGTACTGACAGTCTTTGAGACATTCACCTCAAACAATAGGCGCAAAAGGGCACTACGCGAACTCGCCGAAGTCTGCTAGATCGCAACAATAAACCCCTGGAACGACACAACAATAACCTTTAATGCTAGCAATGAACCAAAACACAGGATAGTCCGAGCACCAGCCGCCTTGGTCCTCATCCCAATTGTGAATGGCTTTTGGCTCACCAAGGTTCTCATGGACGGCCGCAGCGGACTGAACGGATACAATATGAAAAATGGAAATAGACAGGAGCCGCATTGAGCAAAGCAACACGACCTTCTGAGGAATCATTCCCAGTCGAGAGGCATGGTGTGCTGGAAAAATCACACTCGACGTGGTATTCGGCACGCCGGAGAACTATCGGTCCGAAGAAATAACCTTCCAGGTGGCCCCCTTCAATAGCGGATATCACGCCCTCTTGGGGCGAGATGCATTCACGCGCTTTCACGCAATACCCCATTACGGGTACATGAAGCTTAAGATGCCCGAGCCCAACGGCATAATCACTCTAGTTAGTGATCCGGACATAGCACTCCGTGCCGAGAATAAAACCGCGTCCCTGGCCCTTGAGGCATTATCTGAAGCCCTCGCGGACGAAGAATTAACCGCGCTGCGCTCCATGGTGGACAGAGATGATGTGGTCCTAGACAAACGACCCAAATCCACCTCATTCAAGCCGGCAAAAGAAATAGTCAAATTCCAAGTCCACCCAACGGACCCCAAGAAGACAACATCCATAGGAGCACAACTAGACCCAACGGTTGACACCTCTCTACGAGAGTTCCTGCGCGAGAATTGGGATATATTCGCCTGGCACCCTTCTGATAAGCCAGGAATCCCACACGAGTTAGCCGAACACAGCCTCAATATATTAAAGGGACACAAACTGGTCAAGCAAACACTACGGCGCTTCTACGAACCCAAACGCCAAGCTATGGGGGAAGAGCTAGCCAAGCTAATCGAGGCCGGATTTATTAGAGAAATAAAACATCCGGACTGGCTGCAAATTTGGTGATGGTACCAAAGAAGGACAAATCCTGGCGCATGTGAGTCGATTTTAAAGACCTCAACAAGGCATGCCCCAAGGATCCCTTCCCCCTCCCCGTATCGATCAAATCATTATCGCCACAGCAGGACACGACTCACTGTGTTTTCTTGACGCATATTACGGATACCATCAAATCAAAATGAAGGAATCCGATCAAGCTGCAATGGCATTCATCACCCCATATGGGCCATTCTGCTTCAACACTATGCCCTTCGGGCTCAAGAATGCCGGCGCCACATGCCTGGAGAAACAGATCGGCAAGACAGTTGAAGCTTACATGGACGATGTCGTCATCAAAACTAGGCACGTCGAAACACTAATAGACGATTTATGTCTCACATTAGACAACCTCCGCGTGTATGACATTAAGCACAATCCAGAAGAAGTGCGTTTTCGGTGTCCCTGCTGGAAAACTGCTGGGCTTCATCGTTTCCAATAGAGGAATTGAAGCAAACTCAGCCAAAATCTGAGCTTTGTCACAATTGGCTAAGCCAACAGACCTTAAACAAGTTCAAAAGCTCGCGGGTTGCGTAGCAGCTCTAAGCCGCTTTATCTCCAGATTGGGAGAAAAGGCATTGCCATTCTATCGCCTTCTACGGCGAACCGACCACTTCGAGTGGAAGGACGCGGCAAAAGCCGTACTGGAGGAAATAAAAACCCTTCTTGTGAGCAATCCAATCCTGGCCACACCAAACGCCGGCGAACCGATGTTATTATACATATTGGCAACACATCAGGTGGTGAGCGTCATACTCGTCGTTGAACGAGAACAGGACAGACATAAATTCCCGCTTCAGAAGCCAGTATACTACGTATCTACTGTCCTTACACCATGCAAATCCCGGTACCCTCATTATCAAAAGATAGGATACGCGGTCTTCATGGCATCCCGAAAGCTCCGTCACTACTTCCAGGAGTGTTCGATCACGGTGGCCTCTGAAGTACCACTCAATGACATTATAAACAACCGTGATGCTACGGGCCAGATTGCCAAATGGGCCATTGAGCTCCTCCCATTTGACATTACATATAAGCCACGTCGAGCTATCAAATCCCAAGTACTGGCCGACTTCGTCGCCGAATGGACAGAGGCCGAACTCCCTAAAGAGTACGGCACGTACTCCAATTGGGTCATGTACTTCAACGGCTCCAAAATCTTGGCAGGGTTAGGAGCGGGCATCGTTTTAACATCCCCTGCTGGAGACGTCGTCCAGTACGTTCTCCAAATACTATACACAGACTCCAATAACGCAGCCGAATATGAGGCCTTATTGCATGGTCTCCGGATGGCTGTCTCCATGGGCATACAACGCCTAGAAGTATGCGGGGACTCAAACCTTACAATATCTCAAATAAATGGAGATATTGACGCCAAAGATCCAAAGATGGCAGCGTATCGTAAGGCAGTCATAAAAATGTCGGTCCGGTTCGAAGGGCTCGAGTTCCATCATGTGGCTCAAGAAAGTAATCAAGCGGCGGATGTTCTTGCTCGTATCAGCGCTAAGCGCGACCCCGTCCCACCTAATATTTTCCTAGAAAGGCTCTTTAAGCCATCCGTGGTGTGGCAGGGGGAAAACAGCAATACTAGTCCAGATCCAAACATAACCCCAGATCCCGGAAACACCAACGTCGTCGGGGGCTCAGCCACCCAAGTAACACTGTCGGCGCATCTCATCATGGCAGTCATTGCCCCATGGACTGAACCCTTCCTAGCCTACCTTAATAGGAAAGAGCTTCCTGAGGACCAGAATGAGGCCCGCTGCATTGTCCAGCGTTCAAAGGCGTGCACGGTTCATGATGGAGAGCTCTATAAGAAAAGCGCCACCGGAGTCCTTCAACGATGTATATCCGAGGAAGAGGGGGGCGGCTCTTGGCTGAAATTCATGCCAGACTCGGCGGTCACCACGCCGTAGCTCGGGCCCTTGTTAGCAAGGCCTTCCGTACATGGTTTTATTGGCCGACGGCCCGAGCAGATGCACAGGACCTTGTCCAACGTTGCGTCGGATGCCAACTCTTTGCCAATCAAAGCCATATGCCCCCACTGCCTTACAAACAATCCCCATCACTTGGCCTTTTGCGGTCTGGGGACTCGATATGGTCGGACCCCTTAAAGGAGGAAGCCATAAGAGAAAGTATCTGCTGGTCATGGTGGATAAATTCACTAAGTGGATAGAGGCCAAACCAGTTAAAATGACCGAAGCGGGGCCAGTAATAGATTTCATATCCGGCATGGTACACCGTTACGGTGTCCCGCACAGTATAATCATCGATAATGGCTCCAATTTTACAGCCGATAAGGTGAAAACCTGGTGCGCAAATCTAGGCATTAAGCTCGATTACGCCTCTGTCTATCACCCGCAAACAAACGGTCAAGTCGAACGGGCTAATGATCCTATTATGAGCGGCATCAAACCCAGACTAGTGCGGTCTTTGAAGGAATCAGACAAGCACTGGGTGGAGGAGCTTGACTCCGTACTCTGGGGGCTGCGGACCATGCCCAACCGCTCTACTGGATATACACCCTTCTTCATGGTGTACGGTGCGGAAGTAGTGTTACCCTACGATATTATTCATGACTCACCTCGAGTGCGTATGTACGAAGAGAGAGAAGCTGAGCTTGATCGGCAGGACAGTTTAGATGCCTTGGAGGAGGAGCGCGATGTCGCAAAAGCCCGTTCCGCATTTTATCAACAGCGGGCTCGCAGGTATCAAAGCAGAGAAGTGCGGGCCAAGACATATAACATTGGCGAACTCGTTCTACGCTTGCCGGAGAAGAAAAAGGACAAACTCAAGCCCAAGTGGGAGGGTCCCTTCATCATTGTCGAAGTTCTCACCGGAGGAGCGTACCACCTACATGACGCGTCAGATAATCACCTGGAGCCAAACCCCTGGAATGCGGCCAGACTACGACGATTTTATGCCTAACACCGAACTCTGTGTTCGTTTCCTCCCTCCTGTTATTACCATTATTTATTTTTTCACTCTTTTCGTCTTTTACCTTTTTTCGTTTTCTCTTTAGACTTACGGCTTTAGTGCGGCTAGACCATCCCTACCTGACGCGTACATCTCTAAATATGTACGTTCATTATACCTGGGGGCTTCTCGTACAGAAGCTTCCGACTATTCTTCGAGCATCAAGCTCAGCACATATGCGTTCCTTTTTTTCCATATGTACCTTTTCTTCGCCACTATATGCATCGATATGACTTAAGTTTTGGCCAAGCTAGGTTGCCTGGCTCCTATGCTTATGCCCTACATTCCCGTTAGTTCGGCTAGGGCATAAAGGGAGCACCTCTGCGATTGTTACTGCCGGGTCATCCGGATGTGTACCTCAGATTGGGTGAAGCCGAAAGCTAAAGTTCTTAAGGGAATATCCAGTCGGCGAATTAAAGGTGTTTCCGCATTCACTCCATTGTAAACCCCAGATGTTACTTACTCTACGATTTTATCAATCACAGTTCGGACATGCACATTAACATGCATGCACACCCAGGGAAAGGGACCCTCAACGGAACTATTCTCTCAGGAAAATGTTTCTTACATAATGTAATATAACATAACAAGCCGGATACACATTGTCTGTTTGAGCAATTATGACCCCTACGCCTGGTTTCCACACATACCCCGGTATATTCTACCGCTACGGTATTCGGAAACACTCTGAACCTTCGGGTCAAGAGGTTGAAGAGAAAAGGTCGGCGATGACAATTGTCTTTATTATCCAGCTAGAAGAAAAGTACATAATCGCTCACTACTCAAACACTTCCTCCTCTATACCGTCCAAAAGGTGGTCTAATTTACAATCCTGTTGGGAATATTTGGCGGCCACCTCTACTTGGTCATATACTAAACTAACGGGAATTTCTTCCCCATTCGGCCCTAGTGGTCCGACACGAGCCATGTGATTAGGATCCATCTTGGTATATCACGTCTTCACCATGGCCCAGGCCTCTCGCTCACCCTCTCGGCAGGCTGATATCTTCCACAGCCGGACACGTAGCAGCGCTCCCTTGAACAGCTCTACTAGCTACTCCATGCTTCCTGGAGGGGAGTCAGATGGCCATAAGGCCTTGGATACACTCCGCATTGCCTACCGAGCTTGCTCGTGCAACTGCGACAGCCCTTGCAGAAGATCACTTGATGATCCGGACACCTCCTCTTCGGGGCGGTTCGTCAATACACCTGCAATTACAGCTATATCAGCTACCATTACCGCTGAACTATTATAAGATAAAAGCGGCCACGTAGTGAATATGCCGCCTCGCAGCTTCTTGTTCTCCTTCACAGAGTCCGCTAGCTGAGCTCGCACATCTTTAAGTTCTTCGCCCGGCTTGGCGTTAGAATCCTGGAGTTTCTTTTTCTCCTGAACGACTTTTGTCAATACATGCTCGCCCGCTGCTAGTAGCTTTTTGGCTCCGTGTTCTTCGCTTCGAGCGGCGTCCAGCTGCTCTCGTACTTCGTCTAACGACCGAACACAAAAGATAAGTACTCAGATTCACACTATTGGTGTATCATTATGAATTTTTGATAGAGGGAAATACTACCGGGAGATGCCTTGTATTTCTCCAGTTCGGCATTGGCAGCAAGCAGCTGGTGCTGACACTTTTCTAGTTCTTGAGCTAGCTGGGTGTTCTTCTCCGTAAGCACCTGGTTGTACATTGATCCTTAAATCAGTTGTTTCAACTCCTTTAAGTCTCGGGGGCTACTGGCATATGGTTATCATAGTCAGACAAAACAAATTTACTTGCACATCTTTCAAATGTTGCTTTGTGGCCCTGTTAATTCCATCTTGAGCAGCTCGGATGTATGCATGGGCCGAGCTGAAGGCGTTAAACAACTCTTCTGAAAAGCCAGGGTCTTGTAAAATATCCCGACGGTGTCGATGATTCATGGCACTCTCCACTTCCAAGTTGGTGACGGATAAATCGTCCAAGTCCTCGGCTAGAGGATAGTTCGGCGTCGCCCCCGAATCAGCCCCCGTCTTCACGGCAGGATTTGAATCCTGGCTGCGGGAAGTACATCCGCTCAAACCTCTAGATATAGTCCGGCGCGCCTTTCTCCTGACACATGGAAAACAGTAAGGTCACGGTTGGACGGGACTGCTCAGGTGCATGTTGGTGAATTCATACCTCTTCGATGAAGGTACGGCCGTGTCTTCGTTTGCTTTCCTCTTGAAAGACTCGCCTGGAGTGGGGGACGCCCTCTTCGGAGGTATCCTTGGAGCGGTACGGCGCACCGAAACCTTCCCCTTTTGAGCACATGATAGTTCGGTGGGTAAGAAGGAAGGAGAGACTTATTTTGAATAAGGTGTCTTCGGATCACTTACGTGTGAAGTTGGAAGGAGGCCGGGGTAATCGGCGATAATAGGTACATATGTACCGTCGTAGCTCATCTGATAGAACGTTACCTCCTGAAGCTCCACAAATATGTCCGGGTCTTCTTCATATCCAGGGTCAAGATGCCGGTTGCGATTCTCCGGCTAAGGGGCAGGGTCATGGATCCCCTCGATAGCCTTTCACCATTCCTATTATGAGCAGGTAAGATGTTGCCTCTCAATGAATGATCCAAGGACAAGATAAATTTAAGTGAAGCCGAACCTTACCCGGCTGGGAGGATTGTACATGGAAAGTTCGTCTCGATGTTGGAGATGGCTGAACTCCTCCTTCTCCCCTTTATACAGCTCGGCCAGGATCTTGGCTAGAGGGGTGGGGGTCTGCGGGCCTTTTCGGCCATAACATGAGGCGTCGTCTTCTCCGTTATAATGCCACATGGGTAGTCCTCGGTATTGGAGTGGCTGGACCCCCCGTGTTATGGAAATTTCCATCACTTCGACTATTGACAATCCGGACTGGGCAATCGTTTTAATCTTGCCCAGTAGCAAGCTGATCTCCGCGCTATCCTCTTCCTCGAGGCTCTGAGGACGCCAGCTGTGGCGCTTCTTCAGCGGAGCATTTGAAAACTCGGGGAGGCCAATGCGGACGAGGTCGGGTAGAGTGGCGTCGTCAATGTAGAACCATTCGGAAGACCACTCTTCAGGAGCTTTCTTTGGCGTGCCGGACAGATATCAGGTCTCGGCAATGCGCCACACTTCGGCTCCTCCCACTTCAAAGATTGATCCACCTTGATTGCAAGGGATGAGGCAGAACAGTCTTCTCCATAAATCAAAATGGGCCTCGCAACCTAGTAATAGTTCGCATAGGGTGACATAACCCGCAATGTGGAGGATGGAGCCGGGGTATAATTGTGCAGCTGGAGGCCGTAGTACTCCAGCAGCCCTCGGAGGAATGGGTGAATTGGAAACCCCACACCCCTCAGCAGATAGGGGACAAAGCATACCCGTTCTCCCGCAAACGGATTGGGAGAATCTTCTGCCTGGTTTTGCCATTGAAGGAGGCCAATCCTGCTCGAACAGGGACCAGATCTGCTGGAGGGAGAAATCCCTGCGTTTGCAGCTTTGCCAATCGGCTATGGGACACAGAGCACCTCTCCCACTCACCTCTCTCTAGGTTGGAATGGGAAGAGGAGCTGGGGTTGTTGGCCATGTTGGAATGGTCCTGCATGGCGGTCTCTGAGGATTTTCTCCGCTTGGTTTCAAAAGGATCTGAGATCCAAGCTCTTTAAATAGATACTCTTCCTTGCAGGGCTGGGGTGTTATTTGCAAAAAATACCCTGACTGTCCGCATTCTCTCAACACGTGGAAAACGAGGACATTAAGCGCGCAGAAGCCGAGGGGAGACATCGAATCTACTGATGAATACACCACTTAAAGGAGGAACCCGCCTTGCAATACCGAAGATAATCTATGTGCCGAACACCTCACTATTGAAGACTGGTTCGGGGGCTACTGAGGGAGTCCTGGACTAAGGGGTCCTCGGGCGTCCGGCCTGTTATCTATGGGCCGGACTGATGGTCTGTGAAGATATGAAGACCGAAGACGGTGCCCGTGTCCGGATGGGACTCTCCTTGGCGTGGAAGGCAAGCTTGGCGAACAACTATGAAAATTCCATATTATGTAACCGACACTATGTGAGCCTAGATCCCCCCGGTGTCTATATAAACTGGAGGACTTAGTCTGGATAGGGGATACTCAATACCGTAGTCATATAGGCTAGACTTCTATGGTTTAGCTATTACAATCTCGTGGTAGATCAACTCTTGTAACACTCATATTCATCAAGATCAATCAAGCAGGAAGTAGGGTATTACCTCCATAGAGAGCGCCCGAACCTAGGTAAACATCGTGTCCCCTGTCTCCTATTACTATCAACCTTAGACGCACAGTTCGGGACCCCCTACCCGAGATCCGCCAGTTTTGACACCGACAGGCACCCCAAAGGCACATCAATTGTTCGCCTAGCCGTGTGCGGTGCCCCCCTCCACAGTTTGATCCTCCGGTCATAGCGTCATAGTGCTTAGGCGAAGCCCTGCACGGATCACATCACCATCACCGTCATCACGCTGTTGTGCTGACAGAACTCTCCCTCGACCCTCTGCTGGATCAAGAGTTTGAGGGATGTCATCGATCTGAATGCTCAGTAGTAGATCAGTTGGATCGTGAAGACGTTCGACTACATTAACCGTGTTAACCTAACGCGTCCGCTTTCGGTCTATGATGTCACATGGACACACTCTTCCCCTCTTGTTGCTATGCATCTCCTAGATAGATCTTGCGAGACCGTAGGAATTTTTTGAAATTGCATGCTACGTTTCCCAACGGCGGTATCAGAGCCAGGTCTATGCATAGATGATATGCACGAGAAGAACACAAAGAGTTGTGGGCGATAATATTCATATTGCTTACCACCAAGGTCTTATTTTGATTCGGCGGTATTGTTAGATGAAGCTGCCCAGACCAACATTGCATGGCCACGTTCATGAGACCGGTTCTACCGACGTGCTTTTGCACACAGGTGGCTGGCGGGTGTCTGTTTCTCCAATTTTAGTTGAATCGAATTTGACTACGGACGGTCCTTGTTGAAGGTTAAAACAACACACTTGACGAAAAATCATTGTGGTTTTTATGCGTAGGTAAGAACGGTCCTTGCTAGAAGCCCGTAGCAGCCACGTAAAACTTGCAACAAAAAAGTAGAGGACATCTAACTTGTTTTTGCAAGGCATGTTGTGATATGATATGGTCAAAACGTGATGAGATATATATTGTTGTATGAGATGATCATGTTTTGTAAAATTTATCGGCAACTGGCATGAGCCTTATGGTTGTCGCTTTACTGTATGAAATGTAATCGCCATGTAATTGCTTTACTTTATCACTAAGCGGTAGCGATAGTCGTAAAAGCAATAGTTGGTGAGACGACAACGACGTTATGATGGAGATCAAGGTGTCAAGCCGGTGACGGTGGAGATCATGACGGCACTTTGGAGATGGAGATCAAATGCATAGGATGATGATGGCCATATCATGTCACATATTTTGATTGCATGTGATGTTTATCTTTTATGCACATTATTTTGCTTAGTACGGTGGTAGCATTATAAGATGACCCCTCACTAAATTTCAAGGTATAAGTGTTCTCCATGAGTATGCACGGTTGCTACAGTTCATCGTGCCGAGACACCACGTGATGATCAGGTGTGATAAGCTCTATGTTCATATACAACAGGTGCAAGCCAGTTTTGCACGTGCAGAATACTCGGGTTAAACTTGACGAGCCTAGCATATGCAGACATGGCCTCAAAACACTGAGACGGAAAGGTCAAATGTGAATCATATAGTAGATATGATCAACATAGAGATGTTCACCGTTGAAAACTACTCCATCTCACGTGATGATCGGACATGGTTTAGTTGATATGGATCACGTGATCATTTAGATAACTAGAGTGATGTCTATCTAAGTGGGAGTTCTTAAGTAATATGATTAATTGAACTTTAATTTATCATGAACTTAGTCCTGATAGTTTTTGCATATCTATATTGGTATAGATCAATGGCCCTTGCTACCGTTCCCTTGAATTTTAATGCATTCCTAGAGAAAGCTAAGTTAAAAGATGATGGTAGCACCTACATAGACTGGGTCTCTAACTTGAGGATTATCCTCATTGCTGCACAGAAGAATTACGTCCTGGAAGCACCGCTAGGTGCAAGGCCCGCTGTAGGAGCAACTCCAGACGTTATGAACATCTGGCAGACTAAAGCTGATGACTACTCGATAGTTCAGTGTGCCATGATTTACGGCTTAGAATCGGGACTTCAAAGACATTTTGAATGTCATAGAGCATATGAGATGTTCGTGAGGTTGAAGTTAATATTTCAAGCAAATACCCGAGTTGAGTGATATGAAGTCTCCAACAAGTTCTATAGCTGCAAGATGGAGGAGAATAGTTATGTCATTGAACACATACTCAGAATGTCTGGGTATCATAACCAATTGACTCAGCTGGGAGTTAATCTTCCTGATGATAGTGTCATTGAGAGAGTGTCTGGGTATTTATAACCCGCCTTTCTCTGTGAGAAACCAACATCAGCAAATTGATTATGAACTTGGCTATTGACCCGGATTTTCTGGAAGAAGGAAATGACAAGGACTTAAGAATGTTCAAGTGTCGGCTTACAAAAATGTTTAACCCGGAGCATAACCTGTTAAAATTGTTCTTGTGTTTTGTTTACAGGATCAGTTTAACATGGATAAATCCGATTAAACTTGGGGCTAATGTCGGGGATATACCCCGTGGTATGACCCGGCCAAAGTTATAACCCGGCTGGGACTTGGTAAACCGGCAGAGAGTTAAGACAGATGGTTAAGACAGACAGTTAAGACAGATGGCTAAGGCAGGTGGTAAACCGGCTGACAGTTAAGACAGATAATAAACTAGATGGTAAACCGGCAGAGAGTAAAGGCAGACAGTTAAGTCAGATGATAACTCGGTAGATGTTAAGTTAGATGGTAACCCAGCAGATGTTAAGTCAGATGATAACTCGACAGATGTTAAGCCAGATGATAACCCGGCAGATAGTCATAACCCGGCAGACAGTCATTACCCAGCAGACAGAGTCATCTGGGGTTAATAAGCCTGAGACGTTAAGAAGCCCAAGATGTTAACAAGCCCATGAAGAGAAGTCGGAACAGTTTAAGTCTTAATCCAAGTTGGACTCTACATGTAACCCGCCCCTTCAACATATATAAGGAGGGGAAGGGCACCCCAAGGGAGAGGAGAAATAATCTTAAGGGTTAGACATAACTAGGAGAGCCGGTTTACGGCGACTCTCTCGTGATGATAATGAGACCAAGCCACAAAATTCATGTAGGGTTGTTACCGGATGATGTTTCCCGGGGCCAGAAGCTGACTAAATCCTTGTCTTCTGTTGCGTCTCTCGATTCCTCCCAACCCCTCTCAAGCTACCACATAGATGCGTTGGCCTCACGACTAAGTCCTCACACTAGGACATCTGCCGTGACAATTCCACGACACCTGTGTATTTGATACTGGTTTTGTTGCTCATATTTGCAACTCAAAACAGGGGCTACGGATTAAATGAAGATTGGCTAAGGACGAGGTGACGATGCGTGTCGGAAATGGTTCCAAGGTCGATGTGATCGTTGTCGGCATGCTACCTCTACATCTACCTTCAGGATTGGTTTTAGACCTGAATAATTGTTATTTGGTGCCAGCGTTGAGCATGAACATTATATCTGGATCTTGTTTGATGTGACACAGTTATTCATTTAAATCAGAGAATAATGGTTGTTCTATTTATATGAGTAATATCTTTTATGGTCATGCACCCTTGATGCGTGGTCTATTTTTGTTGAATCTCGATCGTAGTGATACACATATTCATAATATTGAAGCCAAAAGATGCAAAGTTCATAATGATAGTGCAACTTATTTGTGGCACTGCCGTTTAGGTCATATTGATGTAAAGCGCATGAAGAAACTCCATGTTGATGGGCTTTTGGAATCACTTGATTATGAATCACTTGATGCTTGCGACCATGCCTCATGGGCAAGATGACTAAGACTCTGTTCTCTGGAAGAATGGAGCGAGCCACTGACTTATTGGAAATAATACATACTGATGTATGTCGTTCGATGAGTGTTGAGGCTCGCGGCGGGTATCATTATTTTCTGACCTTCACAGATGATTTTACCAGATATGGGTATATCTACTTAATGAAACGTAAGTCTTTCAACATTTGAAAAGTTCAATGAATTTCAGAGTGAAGTGGAAAATCATCGTAACAAGAAAATAAAGTTTCTACGATCTGATCGTGGAGGTGAATATTTGAGTTACAAGTTTGGTCTTCATTTGAAACAATGTGGAGTTGTTTCAAAACTCACGCCACCTGGAACACTACAGCGCAATGGTGTGTCCGAACGTCGTAACCGTACTTTATTAGATATGGTGCGATCTATGATGTCTCTTATCGATTTACCACGATCGTTTCGGGGTCATGCTTTAGAGATGGTTGCATTCATGTTAAATAGGTCACCATCTAAATCCGTTGAGACAACACCATATGAACTGTGGTTTAGCAAGAAACCTAAGTTGTCGTTTCTTAAAGTTTGGGGCTGCGATGCTTATGTAAAAAAGCTTCAACCTGATAAGCTCGAAACCAAATCGAAGAAGCATCTTCATAGGATACCCAAAGGAAACTGTTGGGTACACCTTCTATCACAAATCTGAAGGCAAGATATTTGTTTCTAAGAATGGATCCTTTCTAGATAAGGAGTTTCTCTCGAAAGAAGTGAGTGGGAGGAAAGTAGAACTTGATGAGGTAATTGTACCTTCTCCCGAATTGGAAAGTGGTTCATCACAGAAATCAGTTCTAGTGATGCCTACACCAATTAGTGAGGAAGTTAATGATGATGATCATGAAACTTCAAAAAAAGTTACTAGCGAACCTCGTAGGTCAACCAGAGTACGTTCTGCACCAGAGTGGTACGATAATCCTGTTCTGGAAGTCATGTTACTAGACCATGACGAACCTATGAACTACGAGGAGGCGATGATGAGCCAAAATTCCGCAAAATGGCTTGAGGCCATGAAATCTGAGATGGGATCCATGTATGAGAACAAAGTGTGGACTTTGTCGGCGTTCTAGGAACGGGGGTCCCCAGACTTGCCTGCCTGCGGCGTGGCTCTAAGGGGGGCCCAGCATGGCCCATCTTCACCAACACAAACCCAAGACCCTCGCGAGGGGCCAAGCCTCGTGGGGCGGACGACGTGAGGCTTCCTCAGGCACGGCCTCGTCAGGCTGGCTCACGACGAGGCGGAGAGATCAAGGCGGGGTACCTCACGAGGTGCCCATGACGCAAGCCATGACAACTCAGGGCGCCAGGCGGGTGCCAGCCCGCGCAGCGTCCTCCTTTCCTCTTTGGTGCAAAGGGGGCAAGCGCAGCCGTGGAGTACCGAGGCATCAGGCAAAGGTTACCATTTCGGTGCAGCGAGACCAAGACCAGGAGGACTACGAGACGAAGGTCACCGTGGAGCCCAAGACGGCGTCATCACCAGAGCTTTGCGCTGGCGAAGACTACTTTTGTCAGGATAGCTGATACTTGCTGTCCCCCTTCAAATTAGCCCGCCATTGTTGGCTCCCTTCCCGCTCAATATTTGGGGAGAGGACCAGGGCCTCTATAAATAGGACCAGCCACCCACACAGCAAGGGGGTCGGGGGGAAAAGGGGAGCAGAGAGAGAGAGAGAAAGGTGGCTAAACTCCTCCCAGCAGTTCATCGCCTCAGCCAAGAACAGACCCTCGCGAGGCTGTTCTTCCTTGTATTGTTCATCATCATCAACCCAAGAGGCAATCCACACACCACACACTGGAGTAGGGTATTACACCACAACGGTGGCCCGAACCAGTATAAACCCTGTGTTGTGTTGTTCTTTCCTTAGTTTAGATCCAAGCATGGCGGTGGGGTGCAAGTAGGTAGGAGGCGAAATCTCCATGCGCACCCCAGTGTTCGAACCTCGAGGGTCTGCCGGAACCCGAAATCCGACATTTGGCGCGCCAGGTAGGGGTGCGCCGGAATTCGTCTTCCACCGCTCCGTGCCCCGTCGCGTCGTCATCACCAAGCCCGGCGACCAGGAGGGCAACCCAGACCCATGGGCGGCATGGCCCGCCCGCGCAGAGCCGCTCGCCTTAGGTGACCCCATGCCCCAGGCAGCTCGCGGTCTGCAGGGCGCTGCGGGCCGCGGGCGACGCGGACAGGCTTCGACAGCTCTCACACCGCGGCAGGCGCGGTCGGCAGGAAGGGCCTCCAATCACGCCGCGACCACGACACCGTACACCCGCCGGGAGCAGGCGAACTCGAGGGCCGCGCTCACGGTGGCTCGAGAGCTGCTGCAGTGTAGACTGCTGGAGGGCGGCTGCGACGTGCTGCTGGAGCGGGTGGCAGAGCTCCTGGGCATCGCCGCCTCGGGGGCTCACCCCTTCTGCACCCAGCTCCCATCTCCAACCCAGGGCGGCCTGCACGGGGCCCCACACGCGCCCACGGGCTCCAAGGCTACACCAACACCAGCAAGGCTGTCAGCACCGGACCGGCGGCGGCGCAACCCCCGCTCCTGGTCCGCGAAGAAGAACGGCTCGACGCGACCCGCGGCCCCAGTGGACAGCCGTGCTGCCACCCCACGATAGGCGCATCAGGCAGGACCGCATGGCGCGCAGAGCACTACGGCGCGGCCTTCGGGGTGGCGGCGCCAGAGGAATACGTGCCCCTCATGATGGATCAAGGACACTCACACGAGGGCGAGCCAGCCTCGCTCCTCAGCCCGAGCCGGGGGGACGAGGTGCCAGAGGCTGAGCCCTTCCAGGAGTCTTGGGACGGTCCCACTGGGCACGCTGGAAGCAGCGATTATTGGGTACCGCTAATTCTTCAGCAGGCATACGCTAACCATGGATCGCAGGAGGTGCAGGTTGCCGCAGCGGGCAGCTGCCCCGCTCCCACAGCCTCCTACCCCTCGGGAGGAGGACGCAGGGGGCTGCAGGAGAGGGGCAGGGATTCAACATCACCACCGCGGCATTCGGAGCAAGGTGTTCTCAGGAGGTAGGCCCTCCGCTGGGGAGGTGCCCCAGGGCCTGCCTCCGGCGGAGGACCCGTGGTCGTCGGGGGAACCGCTGGCGACCACTCTACCCCATCGGCGGCGTCCTGGTTTCCAGTCATCGTTGATGGCACTAGAGTGTGGCGCAAGGCGGGGCCCTCATCTGGCGATATGAAGCAAGGCCAGTACCTGTGAAAAAGGCCCAGTGCCTGTGATGCTCGCCGCCCCGTGACACTCTCACGTAATAATGAGTGGGGCTGTACACGCCCCGGAGTCTCAGGGGTGCCAGCCTCAGGCCCTGGGGCTCCCTCCCACGCCCAGTGGCAGCACTTAGCTCCGCGCTGGTGAGAAGACGTCCAAGACTAGACTAGGTGCCGGACGCGGCCTTTTGTTTGCTTTTGTTGCTCTTCCCCTTGGTTGTCGCTTTTCCCCGCTGGATTCAAGTTGGATTCAAATTTGAGATTTGTGTGTGTTCGGGGAGGGGTGCTTAGTCTCGTTCGAGCAATTTCTCGCGTTTTGGTTACCACTTCGCCTCAGCCGCCTCCCCTCGCGAGCCCCTCGCGAGCCGGGTCAGGCCTAGCTTGCGTGCAGCCCAGACTGCCGCCGACGTGTCCTCTCAAGAGGGTGTTTTACTGCAGATCCTACGGATTCAATCAGGGGACACTCAGGACACCACAACCCCCGCGGGCTGCCTCAGGGCCAGCGTGGAACAAAGGTATACTAGCCGACCAGCGCGTCGCTTGAGCCAGCCACTTGGCGTGGGCGCACGGGCGATGTGGCTTCTACTGATACGATAAACACAAGTTTTACATGAGGGGCCCCCCTCCAAAATGCTCTCACAGTCATCAGGCCAAAATCTGAGTTCTATTCATGCAGGGTAAGGAAGCAGGAACGATGTGCAGTCAGTCGGACGAATCCCCCAATGCGTCCTCAGGAGCACCACCTGGGCCGTTGCTGGCGCCACTGAACTCGCCATCGCTGTCCGCGTCGCCGCCGGCGGCGTCAGGGCCGCCCATCGCGCCGCCCTCGTCTGCCGCCACGATCGCATCATCGTTGTCTGAGGCAAAGGCCCTGATAAGAGCGTCCACATTGTCCTCCACCCAGTGCGCCAGGTCGCCTCGGACAGCCTGGGGGACTGGGGCGATGGTGGCATCAAAATCAAAATGGAGATCCATGTTCCGGAGGTGACTGAAGACGCGGGAAAAGGCGCGCCTGAGCAGGGCGTGGCTCCTCTCCTCCACCAACCTGTCAGCCCTGGTCGACCGCGCCTCCAGCTGCATCACCACATCAGTGAAGAACTGGAGATTGCCCGCGTAGTTGATTGCGTGCGGCTCACCGACGGCCTCCTCGCAGATGTTGCCCAAGGCCGCGTTGGCTCTCTCCCGGAGAGTGGTGAGCATGGGGCCGTGCTCATGCTCCAAGATCCGCCGCTGACGTATCTCGTCCGCATTCTGACGCGCGACGGCCTCAGCCTCCTCCACCCGCTGGCGAAGAAGGAGCACCTCAGCCTGGGAGGTGGTTAACTCACCTCGCGCCACCTCAAGGGCGGCCCGGGAAGCATCGGCCCGCCGCACCGCCACCTCCATCTTGGCCCTCAAAGCGGCAGTCCTGCCTTCAGCTTCGGCCCGGATTAACCCCAGCTTCTCTTTGAACTCGTGCTCGAGGTTCAAATGTGCCATTGCCACTCGACGTCCGACCTCCTCCAGGACGCGGGCTTCCTGTGCAGCAACATCATCGTCCGCCTGCGTCACCAAGCGCTCCCTCGTCTCCAGACGCTCGTACTCACGGGTACGTTCGGTGGCTTCCAGTGTCAGCGCCTCCTCACGCCTCTGGAGCTCTGCTGAGTCGCCAGAGGCCACCTTCATCGATGCGAGGGCTGCCTCGCGCAGCTCCACCTGCTCCTCCGGCGAGTGGCACCAGGCCAGAAGCTCCCGAGCCCGCTCCTCCGCAGCCGTTCGCCGCCGGTCAGCCTCCCGAGCCTCCTCAGCGGCCCGAGACCGGGCCTCCCGAGAGGCCACCAACGACGCCTTGGCCTCTGCTTCATCAAGATCACGCTCGCGGCGCGCAAGGGCGATGGCGCCCTCCAGCTCGCGCCTCTCTGCAGCCAGGCGCAGGCCCTCGGCCTCAAGGCGCGCGTCTTCATCAGCAAGCTCCTCACCAAGCAGGCTCACTGCGTCAGTCGCCCTTCGAAGGAACCCTTGGCGGAGAGCGCGACGCTCCCGAGCGCGCTCGAGCACGTCTTCCACACCATCATCCGCCCCAAGCAAGCGCCGGGGGCCGCGAGTCAGCACTCCCCCTCCGGGCTGGGGGCTGGGGGCTGGCACCCTCGCGACGGCCAGGCACGCCGCGTCAGAAGCCCGGCCTAGGGCCAGCCCATCCTCAGGAGAAGAGCGCAGGAAGCGCCTCAGCCAATCGCAGTTCACGACCAGGCAAGAGGCCCATGGCAGGCTGGCTATGCCACGAGAAGGCCCGCGAAGGAGGATCGCGAGGTGCGCGGGGCCGCGGTGCGCCTCGGGATGGTTCGCCTCTTCGATCGCCCCCACCACAAGGGCTCCGCTGCTCAGGGCGCTCGAGGACGGTGGAGGGGGCGAAGCCAAGGGGGACGGCTCCTCAGCCGTCTCCGCAAGCTCGGCTGGAAGGGGCCTGCGGAGCAAGGGTCAGTACAAGTAACAGAAGGATCGGGGGCCGGGAAAGGAAAAGGCTTACTCATTAGTGGCGAAGTACTTCCTACGCTTCAGCAGGCGACAAGGGTAATCGTCGCCCAGGGCCTCCCTTCTCTTCCGGAGAGCCTCGAAGTTCACGCGGAAGCGGCCCAAGAGTTGGGCGCATGGATCAACCTCCGACGAAGACGGAGCGGCAAGGCGATCCGCGGCAAAGGCGCCTGCCCGATGTGCGCTGCCAATCGCCTCCCCAAGAGACGCAGCTGGAGCCTCAGGGGCCCCAGTCGCAGGCATTGAGAGCAGCTGCTCGCCACCCTCAGTCTCAGCGGCACGGGCCCCGAGAGCTGCTTCCTCATGAGCCTCGTCCGGCGCTGTCACCGCGCCGGGAGCCCCCTCGACCTCTGGCGCCTTGTGCCTCCCTGCTCCGCCACTCGAGGATGAGTCGCCTTGGCCGACTGGTAGGGCAGTCACCACTACTGGGTTCTCGCGAGGCCCCTGAAGGCCGGCGGGGCGCGGCCCCCACTCATCAAAGACAGGCATCTGCTTCACAAAGTCGCCCCTGCTCTGGCAGAGGTACAGCAAGGCCCCTCCCTGCCGGACGCTGCCAGGGTTGGGGTCCCCAGCCAGGGTCAAGAGCGCCGTCCTCAGCACCTCAGGAGTCAGGTCCTCTTCATGGAGCCTCATACGATCCTCCCGCCCATGGAAGGCCCACATCCGGAAAGAGTGGTGTTGAAGAGGAGCAACACGGCATAGCAGGAACTCCTTCACCACCTTGGGCACTGTCACGCCAAGCGACCTCAGGAGCGTGAAGCGGCGCCAGACGAAGACGAGTCTGGGGCTCTCAAGCGTCTCCTGGCCCCAGCCTGAATTGGGGACGGCAGGCGAGGTTGGCACCAATAGCAGGGGCTGGGCACTCCTGCGTCCACATACAGCCACCGCTCGCGGAACCCGACCGCGGGCAGGGGGAGCTTGAAGTCAATCCCAGAGGCCGCCATCTCAGGCGCGGCAACGAAGCTCACACAAGCCCAGCATTGGGTAGGGTCGACAAGATGCAATGAGAAGAAGTGGCGCAGCAGGGCAACCGAAGGAGGGATGCCCACCATAGCTTCGCAAACAAAGGCGAAGACCGAAAGGAGGGTGATGGATTCAGGACCCAGATGCATCATGTGGATCTGATAGTGGGAAAGCACGGCATTGAAGAAATCAGAAAAGGGGGGAACCAGGGCGTCGGCAAGATACGGGACCTCGGTGGCTGTCCTGTCGATGGAGAAGTGGGACACGAGCCATGCCGTTGTCCTCCCGCATTCATTGAAGATGGTGGCCAGAGCCAAGCTGACCTTGCCCAAGCCCTCGGCGGGGGCCGCCGACGGCGGCGGGCAAGGCGGAGACACGGGTTTCTTCCCTCTCCCCTTCTTCGTCGGAGCCATGGCGATGGGAAGGGGGGAGGCTCGAGATTGAGTTGAAAACAGAAGCCGGAGTTCGAGCGGAGGAAGGACAGAGGGCGCTCGAGCGATAAAAGGGGAACGGCTGTGTGCGACTACGGGTCCGCCTAGCACGGCGCAAGATAAGGAGGGCATGGGGGAACAGTGCCGCCCATGACAAATCAACCGCCACGCGGTGCCCAAGGCCGCAGGCTGTTAGGGCCCGCGGCGCTTCGCTCTTGCCCTTCTGCCTCCCTGCACGGCCAAGTCCGGGCGCGCCTTGGGCCCGGGGGCTACTGTCGGCGTTCTGGGAATGGGGGTCCCCAGACTTGCCTGCCTGCGGCCTGCGGCGTGGCTCTAAGGGGGGCCCAGCACGGCCCATCTTCAGCAACACAAACCCAAGACCCTCGCGAGGGGCCAAGCCTCACGGGGCGGACGACGTGAGGCTTCCTCAGGCACGGCCTCGTCAGGCTGGCTCACGACGAGGCGGAGAGATCAAGGCGGGGTACCTCACGAGGTGCCCATGACGCAAGCCATGACAACTCAGGGCGCCAGGCGGGTGCCAGCCCGCGCAGCGTCCTCCTTTCCTCTTTGGTGCAAAGGGGGCAAGCGCAGCCGCGGAGTACCGAGGCATCAGGCAAAGGTTGCCATTTCGGTGCAACGAGACCAAGACCAGGAGGACTACGAGACGGAGGTCACCATGGAGCCCAAGACGGCGTCATCACCAGAGCTTTGCGCAGGCGAAGACTACTTTTGTCAGGATAGCTGATACTTGCTGTCCCCCTTCAAATTAGCCCTCCATTGTTGGCTCCCTTCCCGCTCAATATTTGGGGAGAGGACCAGGGCCTCTATAAATAGGACCAGACACCCACACAGCAAGGGGGTCGGGGGGAAAAGGATAGCAGAGAGAGAGAGAGAGAGAAAGGTGGCTGAACTCCTCCCAGCAGTTCATCGCCTTAGCCAAGAACAGACCCTCGCGAGGCTGTTCTTCCTTGTATTGTTCATCATCATCAGCCCAAGAGGCAATCCACACACCACACACTGGAGTAGGGTATTACACCACAACGGTGGCCCGAACCAGTATAAACCCTGTGTCTCTTGTGTTGTTCTTTCCTTAGTTTAGATCCAAGCATGGCGGAGGGGTGCAGGTAGGTAGGAGGCGAAATCTCCGCGCGCACCCCAGTGTTCAAACCTCAAGGGTCTGCCGGAACCCGAAATCCGACAGACTTTGGTTGACTTGCCTGATGACCGGCAAGCCATAGAGAATAAATGGATCTTCAAGAAGAAGACTGACACTGATGGTAATGTTATTGTTTACAAAGCTCGACTTGTTGCGAAAGGTTTTGTACAAGTTCAAGGAGTTAACTACGATGAGACCTTCTCACCCGTAGCGATGCTTAAGTCTATCTGAATCATGTTAGCAATTGCCGCATTTTATGATTATGAAATTTGGAAAATGGATGTCAAATCTGCATTCCTTAATGGATTTCTTAAAGAAGAGTTGTATATGATGCAACCAGAAGGTTTTGTTGATCCTAAAGGTGCTAACATAGTGTGCAAGCTCCAGCGATCCATTTATGGACTGGTGCAAGCCTCTCGGAGTTGGAATATACGCATTGATAGTGTGATCAAAGCATATGGTTTTATACAGACTTTTGGAGAAGCTTGTATTTACAAGAAAATGAGTGGGAGCTCTATAGCATTTCTAATATTATATGTGGATGACATATTGTTGATTGGAAATAATACAGAATTACTGGATAGCATAAAAGGATACTTGAATAAGAATTTTTCAATGAAAGACCTCGGTGAAGCTGCTTATATATTGGGCATCAAGATCTATAGATATAGATCAAGACGCTTAATTGGACTTTCACAAAGCACATACCTTGATAAAGTTTTGAAGAAGTTCAAAATGGATCAGTCAAATAAAGGGTTCTTGCCTGTGTTACAAGGTATGGAGTTGAATCAGACTCAATACCCGACCCCTGCATAAGATAGAGAGAAAATGGAAGTCATTCCCTATGCCTCAGCCATAGGTTCTATCATGTATGCAATGTTATGTACTAGACCTGATGTGTGCCTTGCTATAAGTATAGCAGGGAGGTACCAAAGTAATCCAGGAGTGGATCACTGGACAGTGGTCAAGAACATCCTGAAATACCTGAAAAGGACTAAGGATATGTTTCTCGTTTATGGAGGTGACAAAGAGCTTGTCGTAAATGGTTACGTCGATGCAAGCTTTGACACTGATCTGGATGACTCAAAGTCACAAATCGGATACATATTTTATATTGAATGGTGGAGCTGTAAGTTGGTGCAGTTCCAAGCAGTGCGTCGTGGCGGGATCTACGTGTGAAGCGGAGTACAAAGCAGCAAATGAAGGAGTCTGGATGAAGGAGTTGATATCCAATCTAGGTGTAATACCTAGTGCATCGGGTCCAATGAAAATCTTTTGTGACAATACTAGAGAAATTGCCTTGGAGAAGGAATCCAGATTTCACAAGAGAACCAAACACATCAAGAGACGCTTCAATTCCATCCGCGATCATGTCAAGGAGGGAGACATAGAGATTTGCAAGATACATACGGATCTGAATGTTGCAGACCCGTTAACTAAGCCTCTTCCACGAGCAAAACATGATCAACGCCAAGACTCCATGGGTGTTAGAATCATTACTATGTAATCTAGATTATCGACTCTAGTGCAAGTGGGAGACTGAAGGAAATATGCCCTACATGCAATAATAAAATTGTTATTTATATTTCCTTATATCATGATAAATGTTTATTATTCATGCTAGAAATGTATTAACTGGAAACTTACTACATGTGTGAATACATAGACAAAACAGAGTGTCCCTGATATGCTTCTGCTTGTCTAGCTTGTTAATCAAAGATGGTTAAGTTTCCTGACCATAGACATGTTTTGTCATTTGATGAACGGGATCACATCATTAGAGAATGATTTGATGGACAAGACCCATCCGTTAGCTTAGCATAATGATCGTTAAGTTCTATTGCTATTGCTTTCTTCATGACTTATACATATTCCTCTGACTTTGAGATTATGCAACTCCCGAATACCAGAGGAACACCTTGTGTGATATCAAACATCACAACGTAACTGGGTGATTATATAGATGCTCTATAGGTGTCTCCGAAGGTGTTTGTTGGGTCGGCATAGATCAAGATTAGGATTTGTCACTCCGAGTATCAGAGAGGTATTTCTGGGCCCTCTCTGTAATGTACATCACTATAAACCTTGCAAGCAATGTGAATAATGAGTTAGTTGGGGGATGATGTATTACAGAACGAGTAAAGAGACTTGCCGGTAATGAGATTGAACTAGGCATGATGATACCGACGATTGAATCTCGGGCAAGTAACATACCGATGACAAAGGGAATAATGTATGTTGTTATTGCGGTTTGACCGATAAAGATCTTCATAGAATATGTAGGAACCAATATGAGTATCCAGGTTCCGCTATTAGTTATTGACCAGAGATGTGTCTCGGTCATGTCTACATAGTTCTCGAACTCGTAGGGTCCGCACGCTTAATGTTCGATGATGATTTGTATTATGAGTTATGTGTTTTTGCTGACCAAAGTTTGTTTGGAGTCCTAGATAAGATCACGGACATGACGAGGAGTCTCAAAATGGTCGAGAGGTAAAGATTCATATATTGGAAGGTTATGTATGGACACCGGAATTGTTCCGAAGAGGAGAAGGCAGGCCACAAGAGGTGGCGCCCCCCCCCCCACCCCCATAGCAGTCTGAATTAGACAAGGGGTGGGGGGCGCGGCCCCCCTTTCCTTATCCCTCTCCCTATTTCCCCTTTCCCCCTCTCCGTTGGAAGGAAGGGGAGCCGACTAGGACTAGCAGTCCTAGTGGGACTGCCCCCACTTGGCGCGCCCCTAGGGCCGGCCGGCCTCCCCTCCCCTCCTTTATATATGGGGGCAGGGGCACCCCCAAAGGCACATCAATTGTTCTCTTAGCCGTGTGAGGTTCCCCCCTCCATAGTTTACTCCTCCGGTCATAGTGTCATAGTGCTTAGGCGAAGCCCTGTGCGGATCACATCACCATCACCGTCACCATGATGTCGTGCTGACGGAACTCTCCCTCGACCCTCTGTTGGATCAAGAGTTTGAGGGACGTCATCGAGCTGAATGTGTGTTGAACACGAAGGTGTCGTACGTTCGGTACTAGATCGGTTGGATCGTGAAGACGTTCGACTATATCAACCGCGTTAACCTAACGCTTCCGCTTTCGGTCTACGAGGGTACGTGGACAAACTCTCCCCCTCTCGTTGCTATGCATCTCCTAGATAGATCTTACGTGATCGTAGGAATTTTTTTGAAATTTCATGCTACGTTCCCCAACAATTGTATCACTTATGTTTTCATTTTTTTTCTTTGCTTCAGTTTACTAACCGTGAGTCCGTTATCTCCTCCATGCAAAAGGAAGCAGCAGAAATGGTCGGCTATTCACATCCCCACTATCTCACAGACATTCAACTTCTCCACGAAACAAGTATAGGAGTAATAGGTGAAGGCACATTCTCACATGAGTTTTTCTAATAAATAGCAACAACCTCATCGCCTGACGAGGATTCATGATTTTTTCCTTACGTTGCTCGATTTCTTCCGCAGAACCCATACCAAAGTGGGTACTGTATAAATGTACATACCTGTAGGTTTAGAGGCTAACATTGGTGTGGGAACACGATGTTACCGATTTGGCTGTGGTTGTGGACAACGTCTCTGCCGAGATAGGGACAACAATGAGGTGGGACGAGAGGGCGAAGCGCTACATGTCATCAGCCATGCCGGCCAAATCAGACGGGGGCGTCGTAGTCGCGGGGCGCGCTGCCTTTGAGGATGTTGCAACGGGAAACACCATGAAGCCACCTCGATCAGGCTTTCTAACCTGCCTTCTCCCGCAGTGTCAAGTAACCCAGTAGGGTTAGGCATGCGTGTGTGCCACATCTCATACTGTTTCTCCACCACTCAGTATCAATCTGATTTCGATCCGCTACATGAGCATGCCATTGCATTTCTCACCACCGCTAGGATACCTGGTTGGCCTCCGCATGCACGCTCCACCTGCTCCTCACAACACCCGTTGATTCAACTACAACACATCAAGTTGTTATGAAGGGGAGAACCAACCTTCAGGTATGGCTCCTAAGTCTTAAATCTCATGCTTCCTTTGTACTGTTTATAGCATAAACTGCCATGACGTCTATTTTACGATCTAGATGCTATACATACATATATCACTATGTAAGTTCAGCGAAGTCACATACCGGGAAAGATTAGCACTGGGAGTTCATTCAAGGTGCAGACATGTAATTTGTATTGCGGTATTAGTTGCTAGTTTTTATTAGCATCACATCATATGTATTGTCTTCTTTCCATTGAGATGATCAAAGGTAAGATTCTCTCCAAATTTGGTTAGAGAACTGATCATACTAAGTAAGTTGATTTCAGAGTTACACAATAAATCTAAGCCATCATCTGCTGCAACATATTCCTTATTTTTATTTTCTTACTCTTTTTCTCCTTATAGTGTGCCCCTCTCTTCCAAATTGTTTATTACACTACCATCCCACTGCAACATGCAGAGTATTGTCTAGTTTCTACAGTTTAGGCATTACTATATACCTTGATTCACTATACCTGAAATTGCAAACATTTTTTTGCATGTATATCTTAATGGCTTCTCATGATGGAGCACAAGGATTTGTTGTGGTTACCACTGGAAATGTTAATTCAACTAGGATGCGCAACATCTAATTCTCAAGCTATTGTTTTTTCGATGGGAGCATCACAACCCACAAGCTACTAGTGTGGGAGCATCACAACCCACAAGACCATGGTTATGGGTCCATTAGAGTTGGTATTAAGAGAAAGCTCACGTCAGTTCTATGGGGAGGGTATTTTGAGGAACATATAATCAATGGGGAATTCAAAGGTGAGTGTATGTATTCTGAAACTAGGACCGAGAAATTTGTAATTGTGCTTATTTCATGTTGTGCTATGTCATTTTTCATAATTAGATATCTTGTTTTATACTTTGATTTGTAGTATGTCATATTGTGAGAATTTCAAAACTTATTTGATGTTCTGAACTTATGCTATGTCATTTTGTGAGAATTTACGAGCTTATGTCAATATCGTGCTATTTATTGAGCTATTATGTACATGTCTTTGCAGGACCTGATGGATATCCATCGAATTTTGACATGGAGACAATTTTTTGCCCGTGGGTTTTTTCGTGGATGGGTAAAGAATGTCTTTGTGGATTTGGATATGGATTTGAAATTGTTCAACCCAAGTCGAACCCGACCCATTGCCATCCTGACTCTTGATAGAACACACCATCCCAAAAGATGAGGTCGACGTGCGGGTACTTGAATAAACCACACATGCATTCCGGATCCCAATGAATGTTCAGTTGAGAATCCACACACTCCGGCTTTGTTAACAATTGACCCTAGCTATATAAGATAAAGTAAAAAAGCTAATCAGGTAGTTATATACTTTGTCCTAAGGAGGAAATTGATGGTTGTAAAAATTTACTACTCGAGGAGGCTTCTGAGAGGAAAAGTTGTCGTGTCTTTCCCCCTTTAGGAAGTCCAACTCCTCAACCTTGAACATGATGCCAACAATTGAGCATGGGTATGGCTCTCGGGGAACTCGCCTTTGATGGAACAAGTCGAGCCATTGGCCCCATTGAACTACCGCAAGGGATGATAGTGTTTCCCAAGAACCTGGACTCCTCGGAGAAGCGCTATTGCCAAAACATTGGGCAATGTTAACCCATGATTGAGAAGAAGGGAAACCTGGTGTGCAAGATGGATCACCTCTTGCACTCGAGTCGTCGGTCACTAGTTATACCTATTTCAGGAAGGGAAGGCGGAAAAGGAGGAAGCCCTTTCCGAGAAGGATCAATGAGGGGAACACCGGGAATAGAAAACCAATCCTCGGTCCAATGGTCCCTTGATTCCTCGGGGGTACCATCCAGATATCTAGAGCCGACAACCTTGCAGATCTCGGCCCCTCTACACTACCACAGGCAACCTCCTCGGAGACGCGTCACTACGCAAAAATAATGACACCACATGTCCAAATGTGGCTGGCACCCGAAGAAGGCCTCGTAAAGGAGGATGTAGCAAGCTATACGTAAGATAGAGTTGGGGGAAAGGTGATGGAGTTGGAGGCCATAGAATTGCAATTAGCTCCTTAGAAAGGGGTGAATTATGAAGCCCAGGCCCTAGATTAAAAAGGGGATGAAACACACCCGCTCCTGTTTGGCAGGTTTGGGCGAGGATCCTAGGAGAAATCACCGTTAATGGCTACTGACCCTAAATGGGAGAAGGCAGATAACCTAACTCCGCTAGTCGATCTAACTGGCCCTGCGCAATGGTATAACTTTTCCACTCTCCCTCAAGGAGGCTGGTGGAGTGCGAAGATGAGGATGCGGAGGGAGAAATTAGAGCCGGACTCCCGGTGCGGTGAATCACTGGGTTGAGCGAAGGTTGGAGGCAGTCTGGCGGAAGGAGAAGTAAAATTGCTCCTTAATTTCGGTCGATCGACTTTTATGTGGATAATTTGGAAAATCCACAAGGGGGTGTTTGAGTCTCCAAGTGTAACTCAAACACGTTCCCCATGCGACTTGCGCGTGATGGACATGAAAATTGAGGGGAATGCCTATCATACTGCTTCGTGTGCGTTGGGGCCCGTAAAGGTTGCCATGATTAGATTCCTTGCGTTGGTACCCTGAGTAGCGTGAGCGCTCCCGAAGAACCCTAGATAGGACTGCAAGGCGTGAAGATGATCAATGATGTCAGAAGTGGGCACGGGACGCTCGGGCCCAGTTGGGATAGTTCACCCCTAAGGAACAGACATTTGAGTTAGCTCCCTGCTTAAAAGATAACCTCAGGAAATTTTGTGGCTCTTAGATCTGGATAATTTCCTTGGATGCCCGAGATATATGACTCCTCAGAAAATCATGTACACAGTTGAACCAGCTTGCAAGACCGAAGACTGAAGATACAAAGTAGTTTGGGAGGACCGAGGAGTGTCCTCGGCTTGAAGACCGATTCAGGGGCTACTAACAGAGTCCTGGATTAGGGGTGCTCGGTATGTCGGTTGCCCATCCTATGGGTTGGGCTTAGTACCCCCCCCCCCTGCCCAATCCTATCCATGGTGGGCTTTGTCCATCTGGTCTAGAAACTCCAAGAAGGAATGATGAGGATGAAGTAAATATGCCCTAGAGGCAATAATAAAGTTGTTATTTTATATTTCCTTATTCATCATAAAGGTTTATTATTCATGCTAGAATTGTATTGATCGGAAACTTAAATACATGTGTGAATACAAAAACAAATACCGTGTCCCAAGTATGCCTCTACTAGACTAGCTCGTTGATCAAAGATGCTTAAAGTTTCCTGACCATGGATATGTGTTATCGCTTGATAACGGGATCACATCATTAGGATAATCATGTGATGGACAAGACCCATCCGTTAGCTTAGCATAATGATCGTTCAATTTTATTGTTGTTGCTTTCTTCATGTCAAATACATATTCCTTCGACTATGAGATTATGCAACTCATGAATACCGGAGGAATGCCTTGTGTGCTATCAAACGTCACAACATAACTGGGTGATTATAAAGATGCTCTATAGGTATCTACGAAGGTGTTTGTTGAGTTGGCATAGATCGAGATTAGGATTTGTCACTCCGAGTATTGGAGAGGTATCTCCGGGCACTCTCGGTAATACACATCATAAGCTTGAAAGCAAACGACTAAGGAATTAGTCACGAGGTGTTGTATTACGGAACGAGTAAAGAGACTTGCCGGTAACGTGATTGAACTAGGTATGAAGATACCGACGGTCGAATCTCAGGCAAGTAACATACCGATGGACAAAGGGAATTACGTATGTTGTCATAACGGTTTGACCGATAAAGATCTTCGTAGAATATGTAGGAGCCAATATGGGCATCCAATTTCCGCTATTGGTTATTGATCGGAGAGGTGTTTTGGTCATGTCTACATAGTTCTCGAACCCGTAGGGTCCGCACGCTTAACGTTCGATGATGATATAGTATTATATCAGTTATGTGATTTGGTGACTGAATGTTGTTTGAAGTCCTGGATGAGATCACAGACATGATGAGGAGTCTCGAAGTGGTCAAGAGGTAAATATTTATATATAGGATGATGGTATTCGGGCACCGGAAGTGTTTCGGGGGGTACCGGGTACTTTTGGGTCACCGGAAGGGGTTCCGGGCACCCCCGGCAAAAGATATGGGCCTTATGGGCCAAGAGGGGAATGATACGTCTCCAAAGTATCTGCTTTTCCTAATGCTTTTCCTCTTGTTTTGGACTCTCATTTGCATGATTCGAATGAAACTAACCCCAGACTGACGCTGTTTTCAGCAGAACTACCATGGTGTTGTTTTTGTGCAGAAATAAAAAAGTTCTCGGAATGGAAAGAAACTTTGCGAGGATTTTTTATATCAATAATAAGAATTTCTGAAACCAAGACCTACCAAAGAGGGGCACCTGGGTGGGCACAACCCACCAGGGCGCGCCCCCTCTCCTAGCGCGCCCAGGTGGGTTGTCCCCACCTGGTGGCGCCGCAGACCCTGATTCCAACGCTATAAAATCCTATTTTTGGAGAGAAAAATCAGGGAGAAAGAATTATTGCGATCCACGAGAAGGAGCCGCCCCCAAGCCCTGTTCTTCCTCGGGAGGGCAGATCTGGAGTCCGTTTGGGGCTCTGGAGAGGGGGGTCTTCGTTCTTCATCATCACCGACCCTTCTCCATTGCCAATTCCATGATGCTCCCCACCGGGAGTGAGTAATTCCTTTGTAGGATCACTGGTCAGTGAGGAGTTGGATGATATTCATCATGTAATCGAGTTAGTTTTGTTAGGGCTTGATCCCTAGTATCCACTATGTTCTTAGATTGATGTTGCTATGACTTTGCCATTCTTAATGCTTGTCACCTTGGGCCTGGGTGCCATGATTTCAGATCTAAACCGCTTATGTTATCACCATTATATCCATGTTCTAGATCAGATCTTGCAAGTTATAGTCACCTACTACGTGTTATGATCTGGTAACCCCGGAGTGACAATAACCGGGACTTCTTCCGGTGATTACCATAGTTTGAGGAGTTCATGTATTCACTATGTGTTAATGCTTTGTTCCAGTTCTCTATTAAAAGGAGGCCTTAATATCCCTTAGTTTCCAATACGGACCCCGCTGCCACGGGAGGGTAGGACAAAAGATGTCATGCAAGTTCTTTTAATAAAGCACGTATGACTATTTACGGAATACATGCCTACATTATATCGATGAACTGGAGCTAGTACCTAATAGTCCTAGGTTATAACTGTCACATGATGAATATCATTAAACAAGTCACTGACCCAATGCCTACGAACTTTTCCATATTGTTTCTGCTAAGTTACTACTCCTATCATCACTGTTACGCTTGCTACAAAATTACTGCTATCACTGTTATTGTTACTATTGAAGTTGTCACTACTATCAAAACTATCAAACTACTTTGCTACTGATCACTTTACTATAGATAATTAATCTCCAGGTGTGGTTGAATTGACAACTCAGCTGCTAATACCTTCAAATATCTTTGGCTCCCCTTGTGTCGAATCTATAAATTTGGGTTGAATACTCTACCCTCGAAAACTGTTGCGATCCCCTATACTTGTGGGTTACCAAGACCTTTTTCTGGCGCCGTTGCCAGGGAGCATAGCTATATTTGTTGAGTCACTTGGGATTATTATCATTTTATCACTATGAAGAATCTGAAGGATCCTAAGACTAAGATATTTCCCTCAAGAACGAGGGGAGGTAAGGAACTGACATCCAGTTCTACTTTAGATTCACCTTATGTTATGAATAAACCTGCAACACCACCACATGCTATCAATTCTGATATGTTGCAAGTTATTGATGATGCTACTTCTACTATGAATGATGCTTATGATGATGCTAGTACCTTGCTTGATAATGATGATGTGCCACTTGGTGAATTTCTTGATAAACAAATTGCTAGAGTTATATAACATGATGTTGTTGAATTTGATGATGAGCTTGAAATTGAATCTCCTGAAAGACCTACTAGAACTAGCCTTCCTAGATATGAATTGCCTAAGGTACCGGAAGGTTATGTTATGAGTGAAGAAGCAACTGGAGATATTCTTGCTTGCAAAGATAGAGATGATCTAGAGAAATTATTACACAAGTATAAAGAAAAATCTCTGAATGCTAGAATGAAGTGTGATCCTAAGTTTGCTACTTCACCTGTCTTTATTGATGATAAGGATTATGAATTCTCTGTCGACCCAGACACTTTGTTTGAATCTGATCCTTTCCGTGGTTATGAAACTAAAACTGTTGTGGCACATCTTACTAAGTTGAATGATATGGCCACCCTTTTTACTCATGATGAGAAAACTCGCTATTACTTTATTCTCAAATTATTTCCTTTATCATTAAAGGGTGATGCTAAAGCTTGGTACAATACTCTTGCTCCTGGTTGTGTGTGTAGTCCCCAGGATATGATTTATTACTTCTCTGAAAAATATTTTCCTGCTCATAAGACACAAGCTGCCTTACAGGAAATATTTAACTTTGTGCAAACTAAAGAAGAGAGTCTCCCACAAGCTTGGGGGAGGCTTTTCCAGTTACTTAATGCTTTGCCTGATCATCCTCTTAAGAAGAATTAAATACTTCATATCTTCTATAATGGACTAACCGATGCTTCTAGGGACTTCCTAGATAGTTGTGTTGGTTGTGTTTTCAGGGGACGAAGTGTTGGACAAGCTGAGGAATTATTGAATAACATATTGAAAAACTATGATGATTGGACTATTCCCGAACCACCGCCTAAACCCACTCCGAAGAAGAGGGGTATATTATATCTCAGTCCTGAAAAATATGCAACAGGCAAAGAAATCTATGAAGGAAAGAGGTATTAAAGTTGAGGATGTTAAAAATTTACCTCCTATTGAAGAAATGTGTGGGCTTAATACACCACCACTGCCTAAGGTGGTAGAGGTAAATTTTCTTATGAAGTTTAATGATAGTGCCAATCCTCACAATATGCATCCTAGTCAATGCCTTTATGAGTTTGAAAACTATATTAGAAAACAAGATCACTTCAATGAAAATGTTGTGAAACAATTGAAATATAATTCTGATATGATTGCTCGCTTGAGTGACTTGTTATTTAGAATATCAAATTATGTTAGAGGTGTTGGAAAACATGCTTCTATGGTTCAGACTCAATTAGAACAAGTTGCTAAATCTCAAAGAGAATTTCTTGATGAAATGAATAATAATATGCATGACTTTGTTGTTAGAGTTGCAACTAGAGGAGGTAAAATGACTCAGGAACCACTATATCCCGAGGGACACCCAAAAATAATTGAACAAGATTCACAAAGAGCTAATGCTAGTGCACCTAGTTCTTCTAAAAAGAAAAATAAGAAGAAAAACGATAGGACTTTGCATGCTCCTAGTGAACCTGAAATAGAGAAACCTCCTGACAATGATAATGAAGTTTCTATCTCAGATGCTGAAACTCAAACTGGTAATGAAAACTCACCTAACAATAATGAAAAAGATAATGATGAGGTTCATGAAGACTCTCAACCAACCAATGATAAAGAACCAGACAATGATGTTGAGATAGAACCACCTGTTGATCTTCATAACCCACAACCTAAAAATAAAAGATATGACAAAAGAGACTTTGTTGCTAGAAAACACGGTAAAGAAAGAGAACCGTTGGTTCAAAAACCTATGCCTTTTCCACCCAAGTCAACTAAAAAGAATGATGATAAAGAATTTGAACGCTTTGCTGAAATGCTAAGGCCAGTCTTTTTGCGTACTCACTTGACTAATATCTTGAAAATGCCTCCATATACAAAGTATATGAAAGACATCATCACAAATAAGAGAAAAATACCAGAAGCTGAAATCTCCACTATGCTTGCTAACTACACTTTTAAAGATGGAGTACCTAAAAAAACTCAGAGATCCGGGAATACCAACTGTACCTTGCTCTATCAAAAAGAATTATGTCAAAACTGCTTTGTGTGATTTAGGAGCTGGTGTTAGCGTTATGCATTTCTCTTTATATAAAATACTTGATTTGAATAAACTCACACCTACTGAAATATCTTTGCAAATGGCTGCAAATCAACTGCCATACATATCGGTATCTATGAGGATGTGCCCGTTGTTGTTGCTAATGTTACTATTTTAACTGACTTGCTATACTTGAGATGCCCGAGGACGACAACATGTCGATTATCCTTGGTTGACCCTTCTTGAATACTGCAGGGGTTGTTATTGATTGCAATAAAAGCAAGGTCGCTTTTCATATCAATGGCAACGAGCATACGGTGCACTTTCCGAAGAAACAATTCCAAGTGAATGGTATTAATATTATTGAAAAATCTCTGACAATCACTATTGGAAGTCTTCAAATACCTCTACCTACTGTCAAAAATAAATATGAAATGCTTATTTTTGGGGAAATGCATATCCCCATTGAGGTAACTTAGTGATTTACGAAAGTTCTTCGGTTTCATGCTAATCGAAAGTGGTTGTTAATAAGACTTGATCAACCTTATTAATGGATCATCTTTCAATGGTATGAAGTTGATGAATTTAGTAAGCACTACCTTCTGTCCCTACTTTTTACTCTCTATTTTTATTAGTTAAATAAAATAAAATGTCATGTTTTGTCTGTTTTCTGAATTTCCCATGCAATAAAAAAATGACCCAAAAATAAAAGTTCCCAGAATGCCATGAAAATTTTACATGATTTTTTTCTGAATATCTGAGAATTTTTGGTGCAATAAACATCAAATGGAGGTGCACCAGGTGGGCACAACCCACCTGGGCACGCTAGCACCCCAAGCGCACCCTGGTGGGTTGTGGTCCCCACGTGGGCCCCCCTCACTTACCTCTTCATCCCACATCATCACTTACCTCCAGAAAAAAATCTACATTGCTCTCTCTCCTGTGCTCTTGAGTTCAAACCCGCGGATTTCAATCTCTTTGCTCGAAGCTCCATTTCCGAAACTGTTTCGGGGGATTGTTGCTTGGTATGTGACTCGACCGTTTGTCCAATTAGTTTTTGCTTTAGTGGTTTATATTTTGAATAATTATCTACTCTTGGTGCTGCTGTAGATGTGCTTGCATGTTAAATTCTTATTGTTTCAAGTAGTTTGAATGCTTGGTTTGGCCTCTATGTATCCCTATGAGTAGTTGCTATCAATCTTATAAAGTTTTGTTGACAAATTTTTGTCACCCCAAAATTTTTATTTTTGGAAAATTGTACGCGGACATGATGAACCTATTCGTAAGGAGTTCTTTGAGGAGACGATCCTCGAGGGCATCTTCTAGTAATAGTTCTACTCGCTGGTCTTATGTTGAATCAAGTGAAAGTTCCACACGATATGCCGCCACCAAAACATGTTTATGGCCTTGCGATGAGTATATGGTTCATGTGGGCATTAAGGAGAAATTTGAACAATATGTTCATAATGCTGGCCTCGGTCCCTACCTCTCAGATAACAAGGGAAGATATTTTGTTCTTGAGAGCGAGGGCCGAGCTCACAACGCAGCAGTAGAGGCAGCACGGCGAGCTGAGGCATCCACACCAAGAGCCTCCGTGAGCTACCACGCCAACTACTACCCTCCAGGCTACTGATCGACTACCAAGTTAGGCCAAAAGCCTAAGCTTGGGGGAGTATGTGTTTCCATCGACTTTACATTCATGTTCACTTATTCTATTTGTCGGTGTTCACACTTTTTCATTGTATCATCCATGTTTAGATTTATTTTCTTACTTTCTTCTTGTGTGTTTGAAAAACCTTAGAAAAAAACCAAAAAAAACCAAAAAAATAGTTGTAGCTAGTTTACTTTCTATGCATGCTTAGTAGTAATATTAAAAAGAGAAAATCCAAAAAGATTTCCTTGTTCTTCTTTTGCTTGTTGGGAGCTTTCCCGTGTAAATAGTTTTTCTCATTTTGCTTTTCCCTTATTTGCTTGCTAAAGAAAACCAAAAACTCCAAAACTATTTCAGTGTGTTTCTCTGAATTTCTTTTCTTTTTATTCGAGTTGTACCGAGGAGAAGACCACAACGAAAATGTGAAGTGGCTCTCATTTGAATAATTGTTGAACTAATAAAGAGCACATTTTACCTTGTCTTCTCCTGTTGAATATTTTTTTTGCATATTCCAGCTTAGTCCATGGCACTCTTGCACTATTATTATTTTCATATCATTCGGTCGTGCAAGTGAAAGGCAATAATGACGACATTCGATGAACTGGCCGTGGCAGAGAGAAACTGGTATGAACTCGACTTGTCTTGTCTATGTAAATATGTTTAACCTAGCAACCATGATTCAGCCCATTATGATTAAACATGTTTGAATTAGAGCTTATAGTTTCTCATGCCATGCATAAGTAGCTGGGAGTTGATAATGATTTATCTTGGATATCAACATAGCGTTAAAATGATTGTGATGTAGTATGATGATATGGTATCCTCCTCTGAATGTTCAAGTGGCTTGAATTGGTACATGTTCATGCATGTAGTTGAATCAAAACCAACATAGCCTCTATGATATTTATGTTCATGGTCTTCATACCCTACTCATGCTAGTGTCCAATGTTACTTATGCATAATGCATGGTTATGATCATTGTTGCTCTCTAGCTGGCCGCTTCTCAATCTAAATTGCTAGCCTTCGCCTGTACTAAGTGGGGATTCTGCTTGCACATCAAAAACCTTGAACCCACAGTTATTCTAGATAAGTAGCAGGATGATGTATTACGGAACGAGTAAAGAGACTTGCCGGTAACGAGATTGAACTAGGTATTGAGATACCGATGATCGAATCTCGGGCAAGTAACATACCGATGACAAAGGGAACAACGTATGTTGTTATGCGGTCTGACCGATAAAGATCTTCGTAGAATATGTGGGAGCCAATATTGAGCATCCAGGTTCCACTATTGGTTATTGACTGGAGACATGTCTCGGTCATGTCTACATTGTTCTCGAACCCGTAGGGTTCGCACGCTTAAGGTTTCGATGACAGTTATATTATGAGTTTATGAGTTTTGATGTACCGAAGTTAGTTCGGAGTCCCGGATGTGATCACGGACAATGACGAGGAGTCTCGAAATGGTCGAGACATAAAGATTGATATATTGGACGGCTATATTCGGACACCGGAAGTGTTCCGGGTGATTTCGGAGAAAACCGGAGTGCCGGAGGGTTACCGGAACCCCCCGGGAGAAGTAATGGGCCATATGGGCCTTAGTGGAGAGAGATAAGGGCAGCCAGGGTGGGCCGCGCGCCTCCTCCCCCCTTGGTCTGAATTGGACTAGGAGAGGGGGGCGGCGCCCCCCTTTCCTTCTCCCTCCCCACTTCCTTTCCCCCTCCTAGTAGGAGTCCTACTCCTACTAGGAGGAGGACTCCTCCTTGGCGCGCCAATAGGGCCGGCCGGCCTCCTCCCATTGCTCCTTTATATACGGGGGCAGCGGGCACCCCTAGACACACAAGTTGATCCACGTGATCGTTTTCTTAGCCATGTGCGGTGCCCCCTTCCACCATAATCCTCGATAATATTGTAGCGGTGCTTAGGCAAAGCCCTGCGACGGTAGAACATCAAGATCGTCACCATGCCGTCGTGCTGACGGAACTTTTCCCCGACACTTTGCTGGATCGGAGTCCGAGGATCATCATCGAGCTGAACGTGTGCTAGAACTCGGAGGTGCCGTAGTTTCGGTGCTTGATCGGTCGGGCCGTGAATACGTACGACTACATCAACCGCGTTATCACAACGCTTCCGCTGTCGGTCTTCGAGGGTACGTAGATCACACTCTCCCTTCTCGTTGCTATGCATCACCATGATCTTGCGTGTGCGTAGGAATTTTTTTGAAATTACTACGTTTCCCAATAGTGGCATCCGAGCCTAGGTTTTATGCGTTGATGTAATATGCACGAGTAGAACACAAGTGAGTTGTGGGCGATATAAGTCATACTGCTTACCAGCATGTCATACTTTGGTTCGGTGGTATTGTTGGATGAAGCTTCCCGGACCGACATTACGCGTACGCTTACGCGAGACCGGTTCTCCCGACGTGCTTTGCACAAAGGTGGCTAGCGGGTGTCAGTTTCTCCAACTTTAGTTGAACCAAGTGTGGCTACGCCCGGTCCTTGTGAAGGTTAAAACAGCACCAACTTGACAAACTATCGTTGTGGTTTTGATGCGTAGGTAAGATTGGTTCTTACTTAAGCCTGTAGCAGCCACGTGAAACTTGCAACAACAAAGTAGAGGACGTCTAACTTGTTTTTGCAAGGCATGTTGTGATGTGATATGGTCAAGACATGATGCTAAATTTTATTGTATGAGATGATCATGTTTTGTAACCGAGTTATCAGCAACTGGCAGGAGCCATATGGTTGTCGCTTTATTGTATGCAATGCAATTGCGCTGCAATGCTTTACTTTATCACTAAGCGGTAGCGATAGTCGTGGAAGCATAAGATTGGCGAGACGACAACGATGCTACGATGATGATCAAGGTGTTGCGCCGGTGACGATGGTGATCATGACGGTGCTTCGAAGATGGAGATCACAAGCACAAGATGATAATGGCCATATCATATCACTTATATTGATTGCATGTGATGTTTATCTTTTATGCATCTTATCTTGCTTTGATTGACGGTAGCATTTTAAGATGATCTCTCACTAATTATCAAGAAGTGTTCTCCCTGAGTATGCACTGTTGCGAAAGTTCTTCGTGCTGAGACACCACGTGATGATCGGGTGTGATAGGCTCTACGTTCAAATACAACGGGTGCAAAACAGTTGCACACGCGGAATACTCAGGTTATACTTGACGAGCCAAGCATATATAGATATGGCCTCGGAACACGGAGACCTAAAGGTCGAACGTGAATCATATAGTAGATATGATCAACATAGTGATGTTCACCAATGAAACTACTCCATCTCACGTGATGATCGGACATGGTTTAGTTGATTTGGATCACGTGATCACTTAGAGGATTAGAGGGATGTCTATCTAAGTGGGAGTTCTTAAGTAATATGATTAATTGAACTTAAATTTATCATGAACTTAGTCCTAGTAGTATTTTGCAAATCATGTTGTAGATCAATAGCTCACGTTGTTGCTTCCCTGTGTTTATTTTGATATGTTCCTAGAGAAAATTGTGTTGAAAGATGTTAGTAGCAATGATGCGGATTGGATCCGTGATCTGAGGTTTATCCTCATTGCTGCACAGAAGAATTATGTCCTTGATGCACCGCTAGGTGAAAGACCTATTGCAGGAGCAGATGCAGACGTTATGAACGTTTGGCTAGCTCAATATGATGACTACTTGATAGTTTAGTGCACCATGCTTAACGGCTTAAGAATCGGGACTTCAAAGACGTTTTGAATGTCATGGACCATATGAGATGTTCCAGGAGTTGAAGTTAATATTTCAAGCAAATACCCGAGTTGAGAGATATGAAGTCTCCAACAAGTTCTATAGCTAAAAGATGGAGGAGAATCGCTCAACTAGTGAGCATGTGCTTAGATTGTCTGGGTACTACAATTGCTTGAATCAAGTGGGAGTTAATCTTCCAGATAAAATAGTGATCGACAGAATTCTCTAGTCACCATCACCAAGTTAGTAGAACTTCATGATGAACTATGATATGCAACGGATAACGGAAATGATTCCCAAGCTCTTCGTAATGCTGAAATTGACAAAGGTAGAAATCGAGAAAAACATCAAGTGTTGATGGTAAACAAGACCACTAGTTTCAAGAAAAGGGCAGAGGGAAGAAGGGGAACTTCAAGAAGAACAGCAAGCAAGTTGCTGCTCAAGTGAAGAAGCCCAAGTCTGGTCCTAAGCCTGAGACTAAGTGCTTCTACTACAAAGGGACTGGTCACTGGAAGCGGAACTACCCCAAGTAATTGGCGGATAAGAAGGATGGCAAAGTGAACATAGGTATATTTGATATACATGTAATTGATGTGTACTTTACTAGTGTTTATAGCAACCCCTCAGTATTTGATACTGGTTCAGTTGCTAAGAGTAGTAACTCGAAACGGGAGTTGCAGAATGAACAGAGACTAGTTAAGGGCGAGGTGACGATGTGTGTTGGAAGTAGTTCCAAGATTGATATGATCATCATCGCACACTCCCTATACTTTCGAGATTAGTGTTGAACCTAAATAAGTGTTATTTGGTGTTTGCTTTGAGCATGAATATGATTTGATCATGTTTATTGCAAAACGGTTATTCACTTAAGTAAGAGAATAAATTGTTGTTCTGTTTACATGAATAAAACCTTATATGGTTACACACCCAATGAAAATGGTTCGTTGGATCTCGATAGTAGTGATACACATATTCATAATGTTGAAGCCAAAAGATGCAGAGTTGATAATGATAGTGCGACTTATTTGTGGCACTGCCGTTTAGGTCATATCGGTGTAAAGCGCATGAAGAAACTCCATACTGATGGACTTTTGGAACCACTTGATTATGAATCACTTGGTACTTGCGAACCGTGCCTCATGGGCAAGATGACTAAAACGCCGTTCTCCGGTACTATGGAGAGAGTAACGGATTTGTTGGAAATCATACATACTAATGTATGTGATCCGATGAATATTGAGGCTCGTGGCAGGTATCATTATTTTCTAATCTTCACAGGTGATTTGAGCAGATATGAGTATATCTACTTGATGAAACACAAGTCTGAAATATTTGAAAAGTTCAAAGAATTTCAGAGTGAAGTGGAGAATCATCGTAACAAAAATAAAAGTTTCTACGATATGATCGCAGAAGTAAAATATTTGAGTTACGAGTTTGGCCTTCAGTTAAAACAATGTGAAATAGTTTCACTACTCACGCCAACTGGAACACCACAATGTAATGGTGTGTCCAAACGTCATAACCGTACTTTATTAGATATGGTGCGATCTATGATGTCTCTTACTGATTTACCGCTATTGTTTTGGGGTTATGCTCTAGAGACGGCCGCATTCACGTTAAATAGGGCACCATCAAAATCCGTTGAGACGACGCCTTATGAACTGTGGTTTGGCAAAGAACCAAAGTTGTCGTTTCTGAAAGTTTGGGGTTGCGATGATTATGTGAAAAAACTTCAACCTGATAAGCTCGAACCCAAATCGGAGAAATGTGTCTTCATAGGATATCCAAAGGAAACTATTGGATACACCTTCTATCACAGATCCGAAGGCAAGACTTTTGTTGCTAAATTCGGAAACTTTCTAGAGAAGGAGATTCTCTCGAAAGAAGTGAGTAGGAGGAAAGTAGAACTTGATGAGGTAACTATACATGCTCCCTGATTGGAAAGTAGTACATCACAGAAACCAGTTTCTGTGACACCTACACCAATTAGTGAGGAAGCTAATGATGATGATCATGAAACTTCAGAACAAGATATTACTGAACCTCGTAGATCAACCAGAGTAAGATCTGCACCAGAGTGGTACGGTAATCCTGTTCTAGAAATCATGCTACTAGATCATGATGAACCTACGAACTATGGAGAAGCGATGGTGAGCCCAGATTCCGCAAAATGGCTTGAAGCCATGAAATCTGAGATGTGATCCATGTATGAGAACAAAGTATGGACTTTGGTTGACTTGCCCAATGATCGGCAAGCAATTGAGAATAAATGGATCTTCAAGAAGAAGACTGACGCTGACGGTAATATTACTGTCGACAAAGCTCGACTTGTCGCAAAAGGTTTTCGACAAGTTCAAGGTGTTGACTACGATGAGAGTTTCTCACTCATATCTATGCTTAAGTCTGTCTGAATCATGTTAGCAATTGCCGCATTTTATGAAATCCGGCAAATGGATAAACAAAACTGCATTCCTTAATGGATTTATTAAAGAAGAGTTGTATATGATACAACCAGAAGGTTTTGTCAATCCTAAAGGTTCTAACAAAATGTGCAAGCTCCAACGATCCATCTATGGACTGGTGCAAGCATCTCGGAGTTGGAATATGCGCTTTGATGAGATGATCAAAGCATATAGTTTTATACAGACTTGCGGTGAAGCCTGTATTTACAAGAAAGTGAGTGGGAGCACTACAACATTTCTGATAAGAATATATGAATGACATATTGTTGATCAAAAATAATGTAGAATTATTCTGCAAAGCATAAAGGAGTGTTTTGAAAGAAGTTTTTCAAAGAAAGACCTCGGTGAAGCTGCTTACATATTAAGCATCAAGATCTATAGAGATAGATCAAGACGCTTGATAAGTTTTTTCAATGAGTACATACCTTGACAATATTTTGAAGTAGTTCAAAATGGAACAGTCAAAGAAAGAGTTCTTGGCTGTGTTACAAGGTGTGAAATTGAGTAAGACTCAAAGCCCGACCACGGCAGAAGATAGAAAGAGAATGAAAGTCATTCCCTATGCCTCAACCATAGGTTCTATAAAGTATGCCATGCTGTGTACCAAATCTATTGTACACCCTACACTGTGTTAAGCAAGGGAGTACAATAGTGATCTAAGAGTAGATCACTGGACAGCGGTCAAAATTATTCTTAGTGGAATAAGGAAATATTTCTCAATTATGGAGGTGACAAAAGGTTCATCGTAAAAAGTTATGTCGATGCAAGTTTTGACACAGATCTGGATGACTCTAAGTCTCTATCTAGATACATATTGAAAGTGGGAGCAATTAGCTAGAGTAGCTCCGTGCAGAGCATGGTAGACATAGAATTCGCAAAATAATTACGGATCTGTATGTGACAGACCCGTTGACTAAAATTATCTCACAAGAAAAACATGATCACACCTTAGTACTCTTTGGGTGTTAATCACATAAATGATGTGAACTAGATTACTGACTCTAGTAAACCCTTTGGGTATAGGTCACATGGTGATGTGAACTATTAGTGTTGAATCACATGGCGATGTGAACTAGATTATTAACTCTAGTGCAAGTGGGAGACTGAAGGAAATATGCCCTAGAGGCAATAATAAAGTTATTATTTATTTCCTTATATCATGGTAAATGTTTATTATTCATGCTAGAATTGTATTAACCAGAAACATAATACATGTGTGAATACATAGACAAACAGAGTGTCACTAGTATGCCTCTACTTGACTAGCTCGTTAATTGAAGATGGTTATGTTTCCTAACCATAAACAAAAGAGTTGTTATTTGATTAACGGGATCACATCATTAGAAGAATGATGTGATTGACATGACCCATTCCATTAGCTTAGCACCCGATCGTTTAGTATGTTGCTATTGCTTTCTTCATGACTTATACATGTTCATATGACTATGAGATTATGCAACTCCCGTTTGCCGGAGGAACACTTTGTGTGCTACCAAACGTCACAACGTAACTGGGTGATTATAAAGGAGCTCTACAGGTGTCTCCAAAGGTACATGTTGGGTTGGCGTATTTCGAGATTAGGATTTGTCACTCCGATTGTCAGAGAGGTATCTCTGGGCCCTCTCGGTAATGCACATAACTTAAGCCTTGCAAGCATTGCAACTAATGAGTTAGTTGCAGGATGATGTATTACGGAACGAGTAAAGAGACTTGTCGGTAACGAGATTGAACTAGGTATTGAGATACCGACGATCGAATCTCGGGCAAGTAACATACAGATGACAAAGGGAACAACGTATCTTGTTATGCGGTCTGACCGATTAAGATCTTCGTCGAATATGTGGGAGCCAATATGAGCATCCAGGTTCCGCTATTGGTTATTGATCGGAGACATGTCTCGGTCATGTCTACATTGTTCTCGAACCCGTAGGGTTCGCACGCTTAAGGTTTCGATGACAGTTATATTATGAGTTTATGAGTTTTGATGTACCGAAGTTAGTTCGGAGTCCCGGATGTGATCACGGACATAACGAGGAGTCTCGAAATGGTCGAGACATAAAGATTGATATATTGGACGGCTATATTCGGACACCGGAAGTGTTCCGGGTGATTTCGGAGAAAACCGGAGTGCCGGAGGGTTACCGGAACCCCCCCCCCCCCGGGAGAAGTAATGGGCCATATGGGCCTTAGTGGAGAGAGATAAGGGCAGCCAGGGTGGGCCGCGCGCCTCCTCCCCCCTTGGTCTGAATTGGACTAGGAGAGGGGGGGCGGCGCCCCCCTTTCCTTCTCCCTCCCCACTTCCTTTCCCCCTCCTAGTAGGAGTCCTACTCCTACTAGGAGGAGGACTCCTCCTTGGCACGCCAATAGGGCCGGCCGGCCTCCTCCCATTGCTCCTTTATATACGGGGGCAGGGGGCACCCCTAGACACACAAGTTGATCCACGTGATCGTTTTCTTAGCCGTGTGCGGTGCCCCTTCCACCATAATCCTTGATAATATTGTAGCGGTGCTTAGGCAAAGCCCTGCGATGGTAGAACATCAAGATCGTCACCACGCCGTCGTGCTGACAGAACTCTTCCCCGACACTTTGCTGGATCGGAGTCCGGGGATCGTCATCGAGCTGAACGTGTGCTAGAACTCGGAGGTGCCATAGTTTCGGTGCTTGATCGGTCGGGCTGTGAAGACGTACGACTACATCAACCGTGTTGTCATAATGCTTCCGCTGTCGGTCTACGAGGGTACGTAGATCACACTCTCCCTTCTCGTTGCTATGCATCACCATGATCTTGCGTGTGCGTAGGAAATTTTTTGAAATTACTACGTTTCCCAACACTATACACGCCTTAAGCCGGACAAAGCCGACTCCTCTCTCTAAGCGGCATAAGTCTTTAGGGACTCGAGACCTCTCGAACAGCGACCAGCTCTCGCCTTATCATGACAGTCAGTTTTAGCTTTCTCTACTGAGGTGCTTTGCCCAGATGAACCGGGGCACAATCGCAGTAGTTCTCCCAGTGCTACCTTAGCCGATATAGCGGAACGTAAGGTACCAAAACATGGGAGCCGGGCAAACCCAACTATTGACCCAAGACATGATTTGGAGCTGATGCATATAATGTTATAAGTTCGGGGTGCCGCACTGTCGAAAGTGTTCGGACTTCTCACGCCGTATTATGGGGTACGCTTAAGCCCCTGGCATATTGGCCGTACCAGAGTGTACGGGTGCTGAATGTCATGAATGAACATATATATATAAGAAAGAATAGAGAATGCGGTAATAGTCTAGTGCTATGCATTGTTTATTCAAAAAGGTGCGTCGAAGCAAAATGATACAAGTAGTGCGATAAGCAAAAAGTAGGACTATTTTACATGTCCCCTCCTAGGGCAAGCTGAGGAATGGTATTTAAAGCAAGTATTTCACTTGTTATCGGAGACCACCTGGGAGTTCCATGGTGCGACGTAGCTTTTTGCCTCCTTGGTTGTTGCATCGTGTGTCCGGCAATCGTACTGCCAGACGGGGTTTCCAGATATTAAAGTCCTGAAAGAGAAAAAAATAACAAAGTGGGAAGCCCCTAGTGCGGTTGAGCCGCGTCTTGGGGCATGCCGTAGTCGTGTCCCCCTCCCCACCTGTTCCCATGGTATTTTCAATGCGTAATTATGTACGCGTGGCATGGATTTCGCCGTTTGGCTGGTACTGGGGTGGGGGCTGCATTGCTATGCGAGCTCGGAACGTGCCAGGCGGTCTTGTTGCCGATTACTCCGGGCGCGCTTGAAGGTGTCTGGGTCATTAATTGCCGAACTGGTGAATTGCCTTAAGAGGTTGCTTTGCGCTTCTGCTGCGAGGGCCACAGTGTGCTCCTCCATGCGGAGAGAGCGCTCCGTGTTTCCATTGACTGTGATGACCCCCCGAGGTCCTGGCATCTTGAGCTTGAGATGTGCATAGTGCGGTACCGCGTTGAATCTCGCAAATGTGGTTCGCCCGAGCAGTGCATGATAGCCGCTGCGTAACGGGACTATATGGAAGATTAACTCCTCGCTCCGGAAGTTATCCGGGGATCCGAAGACCACTTCCAGTGTGACTGAGCCTGTGCAATGGGCCTCTACACCTAGTATGACGCCTTTGAAGGTCGTTTTTGTGGGTTTGATCCTTGAGGGGTCTATACCCATTTTGCGCATTGTGTCCTGATAAAGCAGGTTCAGGCTGCTGCCGCCGTCCATAAGGACTCGAGTGAGGTGAAGTCCGTCGATGATTGGGTCTAGGACCAGTGCGGCGAATCTGCCATGACGGATACTGGTGGGATGGTCCCTGCGATCGAAGGTGATCGGATAGGAGGACCATGGGTTGAACTTTGGGGAGACTGGCTCCAACGCATATACATCCCTTAACGCACGCTTCCGCTCCCTCTTGGAGATGTGGGTTGCGTATATCATGTTCACCGTCCGCACTTGTGGGGGGAACCTCTTCTGCCCTACAGTGTTCGGCTGCCGGGTCTCCTCCTCATCATCGTTATGTAGCCCCTTATCTTTGTTTTCGGTGTTTAACTTGCCGGCCTGCTTGAACACCCAACATTCCCTATTGGTGTGGTTGGCTGGCTTGTCGGGGGTGCCATGTATTTGGCACGAGCGATCGAGTATTCGGTCCAAACTGGACAGGCCCAGAGTGCTTCTTTTGAATGGCTTTTTCCGCTGACCGGGTTTAGAGCCTCTGAATCCGGCATTAACTGACGTATCCTCGGTATTGTCGTTGTTGATGCGGCGCTTGTGTTTGTTGTGGCGTGACCTGCCATTGCCATCCTTGGTATCCAAAGTACCATGGTTCTTTGATATATTATTGTTGCGAGCCAGCCAGCTGTCTTCTCCCACGCAAAAGCGGGTCATGAGTGTCGTGAGGGCTGCCATAGATTTCGGCTTTTCCTGGCCAAGGTGCCAGGTGAGCCACTCGTCGTGGATGTTGTGCTTAAAAGCTGCTAGGGCCTCTGCATCCGGACAGTCGACGATTTGATTTTTCTTTGTCAGGAACCGTGTCCAGAATTGCCTGGCCGATTCCTCTGGCTGCTGAATTATGTGGCTCAAGTCATCGACATCTGGTGGTCGCACATAAGTTCCCTGGAAGTTGTCGAGGAATGCGGCTGCCCGATCTTCCCAATAGCCAATGGATTCTGCTGGCAGGCTATTGAGCCAATGCCGAGCTGGTCCTTTGAGCTTGAGTGGGAGGTATTTGATGGCGTGTAGATCATCACCGCGGGCCATGTGGATGTGCAGGAGGAAGTCCTCGATCCATACCGCCGGATCTGTTGTGCCGTCGTATGATTCGATATTTACGGGTTTGAAACCCTTTGGAATTTGGTGATCCATTACTTTGTCTGTGAAGCATATGGGGTGTGTGGCGCCTCTGTAGTGGGCTATGTCGCGACGCAGATCAAATGAGTCTTGTCCGCTGTGTTCGGCCCGACCGGATTTACTTTTACTGTATCCGGCATGACGGTTATCGTCTCGCGTAGTGGTGCGCCCTCGTGATCCGTAGATCGATCTTGCATGTTTTGCTTTGTCCTCCAATACGTCTCGCAGGTCTAGCGTGTTTCCCCGTGCCTTGTCATTTTTATTTGAGTGGCGTCGAGGTGCGGGCTGGGTTTTTGGCTGAAATGCCTCTTTGTCGCGGCCACGAAGTGGCCGATCAGCTGCGTCATATGCTGGAGATGTAGGTTTTAATGCTTCCTCCTCCAGTCGGGGTAGCAACCTGCACTTTGGGTAACTCTTGGAGGGGCGTTCGAGTTCATATTCCTCGGCCGCAAGGACTTCAGTCCATCTGTCAGCTAGCAAATCTTGATCAGCTTGAAGCTGTTGCTACTTTTTCTTAAGACTATTTGCCATGGCTATAAGCCAACGCTTGAAGCGCTCTTGCTCGGCGGGATCCTCCGGCACGATGAATTCGTCATCGTCGAGGCTTACCTCGTCTTCGGAGGGAGGCATGTAATTATCATCCTCCGCCTCTCCATCTGCCGCTCTCTCGGGAGGGCTGGCTTCTCCATCCTCCTGCTCTAAATCTTGCTGGAGGGGATTGTTGTCATCTTCGGCACTGTCTGGAGTGCTGTTATCTCCTGTGCCGGTGTCACCGCTTTTGCTTTGGTGAGACTTAGAGTGGCACCGCTGACGCCAGCACTTGGGTTGCTTCTTGGAGGGGTCATCCTCCGTTGTCTCGTCGCCATTGCCTTCTTTGGGTGTGTCCACCATGTATATATCATATGATGAGGTGGCTGTTCAGTGCCCTGTGGGCAGTGGTTCCTCTTCGTCTCCCGCATCGTCGTCCATACCGTCGATGTCTTTGGAGTCGAAGTCGAGCATGTCGGTCAAATTATCGACAGTGGCTACTAAGTGGGTGGTGGGTGGGCGGCGAATTTCTTCGTCATCCACATCCCAATCCTGCCGAACATAGTTCGGCCAGGACTCTCCTGACAGGGAGAGAGACCTTAATGAGTTCAATATGTCACCGAAGGGCAAGTGCTGAAAGATATCCGCGGAGGTGAACTCCATGATCGGCGCCTAGTCGAATTCGATAGGCACGGGCGCAGGCGGTTCGGAGTCCGTGGCTGGGGAAGAATCCGGCAGTTCGGCGTCATGGCTCCCGTGAAGGGTAAGGTCGATACTCGGCTCGATCACCGCTGAGAATACGGCCTCCATGGCGGGGTCTATCCACCCATCCATGGATGGCGCAATTGGCTCCGAATTGAGGGTCGGAGCGGTTGCCGGTGCGGTCTCCTGAACACTATCCGATGGTAGAGCTAAATCATGCTCATCGTGACCGTGCGGCGCACTCGGCAGGGGCTCGAATCCGTCGAAGATCAAGTCTCCGCGGATGTCGGACGTGTAGTTTAAGCTTCCAAACCTGACCTGGTGGCCAGGGGCGTAACTCTCGATCTGCTCCGGATGGCCAAGCGAGTTGGCCCGCAGTGCGAAGCCGCCGAATACAAAGATCTGTCCGGGGAGAAAAGTCTCACCCTGGACTGCATCGCTATCGATGATCGAAGGAGCCATCAAGCCTAACGGTGACGACATAGAGGAACTCTCAATGAAAGCACCAATGTCGGTGTCAAACCCGGCGGATCTCGGGTATGGGGTCCTGAACTGTGCGTCTAAGGCGGATGGTAACAGGAGGCAGGGGACATGATGTTTTACCCAGGTTCGGGCCCTCTTGATGGAGGTAAAACCCTACGTCCTGCTTGATTATTCTTGATAATATGAGTAGTACAAGAGTTGATCTACCACGAGATCAGAGAGGCTAAACCCTAGAAGCTAGCCTATGGTATGATTGTCTGTTGTCCTACGGACTAAAACCCTCCGGTTTATATAGACACCGGAGGAGGCTAGGGTTACACAAGGTCGGTTACAAAGGAGGAGATATGCATATACGTATTGCCTAGCTTGCCTTCCACGCCAAGTAGAGTCCCATCCGGACACGGGACGAAGTCTTCAATCTCGTATCTTCATAGTCCAACAGTCCGGCCAAAGGATATAGTCCGTCTGTCCGGAGACCCCCTAATCCAGGACTCCCTCAAGGGATGCGCTCCCCAAGCCCAATCCGAATTGGGGAGGGGGGCCGGCCCCCCTTTCCTTCTTCCCCTCTTCCCTTTCCTTCCCCTCCTAGTTGGACTAGGAAAGGGGGGAACCTACTCCTAGTAGGAGTAGGATTCCCCCCCTTGGGGCGCGCCCTATGAGGCCGGCCAGCCCCCTCCTCCACTCCTTTATATACGGGGGAGGGGGCACCCCATAGACACACAAGTTGATTTCTTTGCCGTGTGTGGTGCCCCCTCCACAGATTTCCACCTCGGTCATATTGTTGTAGTGCTTAGGTGAAGCCCTGCGTCAGTAACTTCATCATCACCGTCAACACGCCATCGTGCTGACGAAACTCTCCCTCGGCCTCAACTGGATCTAGAGTTCTAGGGACGTCACCGAGCTGAACGTGTGCAAATCGCAGAGGTGTCGTGTGTTCGGTACTTGATCGGTTGGATCGCAAAGACGTTCAACTACATCAACCGCGTTACTCAATGCTTCCACTTTCGGTCTACGAGGGTACGTAGACACACTCTCCCATCTCATTGCTATCCATCTCCTAGATAGATCTTGCGTGGTCGTAGGAATTTTTTTGAAATACTGCGTTCCCCAACAGCCTCTACTAGACTAGCTCGTTGATCAAAGATGGTTAAAGTTTCCTGACCATGGACATGTGTTGTCTATTTGATAACGGGATCACATCATTAGGAGAATGATGTGATGGACAAGACTCATCTGTTAGCTTAGCATAATGATCGTTAAGTTTTATTGCTACTGTTTTCCTCATGACAAATACATATTCTTCGACTATGAGATTATGCAACTCCCGAATACCGGGGGAATGACTTGTAAGCTATCAAACATCACAACGTAACTGGGTGATTATAAAGATGCTCTACGGGTATCTCTGAAGGTGTTTGTTGAGTTGGCATAGATCGAGATTAGGATTTGTCACCCCGAGTATCAGAGAGGTATCTCTGGGCCCTCTCGGTAGTACACATCATAAGCTTGCAAGCAAACGACTAAGGAGTTAGTCACGAGGTGATGTATTACGAAACGAGTAACGAGACTTGCTAGTAACGAGATTGAACTAGGTATGAAGATACTGACGGTCGAATCTCAGGCAAGTAACATACCAATGGACAAAGGGAATTACGTATGTTGTCATAACGGTTCGACCGATAAAGATCTTCGTAGAATATGTAGGAGCCAATATGGGCATCTAGGTTCCACTACTGGTTATTGACCGGAGGTGTGTCTTGGTCATGTCTACATAGTTCTCGAACCCGTAGGGTCGGCATGCTTAACGTTCGATGACGATATAGTATTATATGAGTTATGTGATTTCGTGACTGAATGTTGTTTGAAGTTCCAGATGAGATCACGAACATGATGAGGAGTCTCTAAATGGTTGAGAGGTAAAGATTGATATATAGGACGATGGTATTCGGACACTGGGAGTGTTTCGGGGGGTACCGGGTACTTATCGGGTCACCGAAAGGGGTTCCGGGCACCCCGACAAAAGATATGGGCCTTATGGGCCAAGAGGGGAAACACACCAGCCACAAGGGGCTGGTTCGCCCCCCCCCCATATGGGCCGGCCTAGGAGGAGAAGGAAAGCGGGGAAGGGAAAGGAAAGTGCGGATTAGGATTCCCACTTCCTTCCCTCCCCCCCCTCTTTCCTTCCCCCTCGATTATATATGGCAGGGGGCGCGCCTTGGGAGGGACTCCAAGTAGGATTCCTCCTACTTGGGCACCTCCTATGGCTGCTCCTCCCTCCCTCCCACCTATATATATGTGGGAGGGGGGCTCCTAGCACCCCAGATCAATTTTTAGCCGTGTGCGGTGCCCCCCTCCACCGTTTATAACCCCGATTATATTTTCGTAGTGCTTAGGCGAAGACTTGCGGAGATCACTTCACCATCACCGTCACCACGTCATCGTGCTGACGGAACTCATCTACTACCTCGACGTCTTGCTGGATCAAGAGGGCGAGGGACGTCACTGAGCTGAACGTGTGCAGAATGCGGAGGTGTCGTACGTTCGGCACTTGATCGGTTGAAGCGCGAAGAAGTTTGACTACATCAACCACGTTGTGCAATGCTTCCGCTTACGGTCTATGAGGGTACGTAGACACACTCTCCCCCTTGTTGCTATGCCTATCCATGGATAGATCATTGCATGTGCGTAGAATTTTTTTGTTTTCCATGCAATGATTCCCAACAGAGGAGACTTGACGTATACTCCAAGGCGTAGAGATAGTCCTCAATATGTTTATCCCTTGGATATGGCCAGCCATGTGTAATCTCTAGGTAGCCCCGGTATCTATATAAGCCGAGGTGCCAGGCCAGGGCCATAGAGGGTAGATTTATTCACATCCAATCTCACGGTAGATCACATGTATTATGTGCCCCATCCACAATCGATACAAACAAATCATGACGTAGGGTTTTACCGCCTTGAGAGGGCCTGGACCTGGGTAAACCTCGTGTCCTTTGTGTCCTTACTTTTTGTCCATGTTATAATCTAGCCAAGACTACCAGATCGGGACCCCCTACCCGAGATCCGTCGGGTCTAGCTTTGACATCCACCGTCTGGAACCGCAGCTTCGACATCCACTGCGTCAGCATCCCACCACAAACACAAAAGCCACAAGCGCCAAACGAACATCGTCTCCAATAATGGCGCCTCCGAGAAAGATAAATGATGTCAGGAAAACGCCGGCTGGGTTTTCACCCGGAAGACAAGGTTGAAAGATCATGGATGTCGCATAGAGGGGGGGTGAATAGGAGTTTTAAAATAATTACGGTTTAGGCTTGAACAAATGCGGAATAAACCTAGCGGTTAATTTGTCAAGCACAAAACCTACAACAACTAGGCTCACCTATGTGCACCAACAACTTATGCTAAGCAAGACAGACTACTAGGTGATAGCAAGATATATGATAAGAAACAATATGGCTATCACAAACTAAAGTGCATAAGTAAAGAGCTCGGGTAAGAGATAACCGAGGCACGCGGAGACGATGATGTATCCTGAAGTTCACACCCTTGCGGATGCTAATCTCCGTTTGGAGCGGTGTGGAGGCACAATGCTCCCCAAGAAGCCACTAGGGCCACCGTAATCTCCTCACGCCCTTGCATAATGCAAGATGCCGTGATTCCACTAAGGGACCCTTGAGGGCGGTCACCGAACCCGTACAAATGGCAACCCTTGGGGGCGGTCACCGAACCCGTACACTTTGGCAACCCTTGGGGGCGGTCACCGGTACCTGTCAAATTGCTCGGGGCGATCTCCACAACCTAATTGGAGACCCCGATGCTTGCCCGGAGCTTTACACCACAATGATTGAGCTCTGAACACCACCAAACGTCTAGGGCGCCAAGGCACCCAAGAGGAACAAGCTCGAGGGTGCCCAAACACCCAAGAGTAATAAGCTTCTCAAACTTCACTTCCACGTATCACCGTGGAGAACTCAAACCGATGCACCAAATGTAATGGCAAGGGCACACGGAGTGCCCAAGTCCTTCTCTCCCAATCCCACCAAAGCAACTAATGCTAGGGAAGAAAATGAGAGGAATAACGAAAGAGGAGCACGAAGAACTCCAAGATCTAGATCCAAGGGGTTCCCCTCACTTAGAGGAGAAAGTGATTGGTGGAAACGTGGATCTAGATCTCCTCTCTCTTTTCCCTCAAGAACTAGCAAGAATCATTGGAGGGTTGAGAGTTAGCAAGCTCGAAGAAGGTCAACAATGGGGGAAGAACACGAGCTAAAAGGATAAAGTTCATTGGGGAAGAAGACCCCCTTTTATAGGTGGGGAAAAATCCAACCGTTATGCTCACAGCCCGCACAGAGCGGTACTACCGCTCCAAGGAGCGGTACTACCGCTAGGGCGGAAGTACCCCTTTGAAAAACAACAGCGAGGAGGCAAAAGGCCAGAAGAACCGCCGGAGCGGTACTACCGCTCGTCCTCACGGTACTACCGCAAATGGTAGCGGTACTACTGCTTGCGAGCGGTACTAAAAAATACATCCAGGCCTACCACCGCAAGACTTGGGACGAGTTTTTGGTCCGAAGCGGTACTACCGCTGTAGGAGCCGCGGTAGTACTGCTCTGGAGCGGTAGTAAAAAATTACATCCGCTCCAATTCGCGGTAGTACCGCTGCAGCCTTTTCAGAACACCAAAACTGCCACAACTTTTGCAAACGGACTCCGAATTCGATGAAACCAAGTTTGTTGGAAAGCTAGAGACAAGGGCTAACACAATCTTCAAAGAAATATCAATAAGAAGCAAATGAGAAAAGGCCCATAAGAAAATGGTGAGAACCCTTCCTCGGAAAAGACCGGTAAAACCTCCAACATCGAAAACATCATAGAAGATGCATGCGAACTCCGTTTTCGATGAACTCAAGCTTGTCATCAAGATGACCATAAGCTCTAAGACTCACAAAGAGAACCAAACAAGAACCAAGAAAGATGATGCAAGGATGCAATGGTTTGAGCTCTCTACTAACGATACGATCAAGCTACCAACTTGAGAGCCCCCCTTGATAGTACAGCAAATGATCCTATAACCCGGTCTCCAAACTACCACCATGAGACCGGTAAAATAGAAAACCTATCAAGGGCAAACCTTTGCCTTGCACATGGTCCACTTGAGCTAGATGATGACGATCTTGACTCCCTCAAGTTGGACCACCTTTCTTGAATGCGTTGGCTCGATGAAGACTAGATGATTGCTCCCCCATAGTCCACTATGGGTGAGCAACTCTTCGGCACATCTTCACAAGTCCATTGTCACCACAATGGACGGCAAGCTTCAAGCACTTGATCTCTTCACGATGATCCACTTGAACTTGCACATGGCAATCTTGATGACGATCACCACTTGATGTCATCCTCTCCATGGGTTGAGTGACATCTTCCTCTTGACACAAGCCCATGAACACGTACCTAACCCCACGTAGAACTCTCACATAGACCATGGGTTAGTACACAAAGCACAATGGAAAATGCTTACCAAACCATGGGATCACTTGATCCCTCTCGGTAACATCTTCTACGCTTTGTGAGTTGATCAACTTGATTCACTCTTGACTTAGTCTTGATCAACCTTGAATCTTTCCAACTCTCTTCATTTGGATGATGTCTTGAAGGTAAACATGAATGATCACACAATCTTCTTCTTCAAGACATGCTTGCAATAAGCTCAACTCTCACATGAACAAGCTTTGGATAATTCCTTAATAGCACCTTGGTCAACACAAACTCTCCTTGAAACCAACACATGTACTCCAAGAAAAGCCTATGGACAAAACCTTCAAATATAACGCAAGGCAATCATTAGTCCATAGAGATTGTCATCAATTACCAAAACCAAACATGGGGGCACCGCATGTTCCTTCAATCTCCCCCATTTTGGTAATTGATGACAATCACTTTCAAGAGAGTTTATACAAGGAATTATGCATGACCATGCACTGCAACAACCAATAATGCATGCGAATGAGATGCAAAAGCTAAGGAAACATAAACCAAAGCTTCTCCACAAAACTCTCTGAAACATCTCCCCCATTGGCATCGATTGCCAAAATGGGCGAAAAGCTTAGAGGGCCAATATAGCCAATCACTTTCAAGAGAGTTTATACAAGGAATTATGCATCACCATGCACTGCAACAACCAATAATGCATGCGAATGAGATGCAAAAGCTAAGGAAACATAAACCAAAGCTTCTCCACAAAACTCTCTGAAACTTCTCCCCCATTGGCAACGATTGTCAAAATGGGCGAAAAGCTTAGAGGGCCAATATAGATTGTGGTCCTCCATAAATTGTGTATTTCTCAACAAGAGAGTGGAATGCAATACACACATCCAACGGTAAATACTTGGAGGAAGACAAACTATATTGAGGCCCAAAGATTGCAAAAGGAAGATATGCCACAAAGACATAACAAAGAGAGAAACAAGCAATCAAAAGATATCTATTGAAGCAAGCTATCAAAAGATACCAATTGAACCAACTAGGCCAATGATCCTACGAGCCACATGAATAAAAGATATTATGATATGAGCAAAGGAGTGTTCTAAAGAAACTAGAGAGGCTCCCCATGATTTGTGCACACATAAGAATATTAGAATTTTGAAACAAAGTGCACAAAATAGGATCATAGCTCCCCCAAAATCAATAGAAACTTACAACAAGTGTAAGTGAGTATATAGGAAACTAAGCCTAGTACATGTAACAAACACATGGTAGAGCAATAGGTGAAAGAGGCAACTTAAGAATGGGCTCAACCAAAATGATGTGTGTGAGTCAAGGCAATGCACTTGAGAGGACTAATGTATGGATGAGCATTAAGCATCAATAAAGTCTTGAAAGAATGAGGCAACACAGTGCAAGTCCTATCATTCCCACACACAACAAGCAAATGGGTTCACAAGCTTACTAATAAGCATATAGAGAACCTATGCTTGTGACAACCCACGGTGAAGATAGAAGATGAAAGGCGCGTCAAGACGAGGGATGCCAATTAAGATGGCAAAAACCTCGTAAAGAAAAGCATGAGGAAAATAATGTTCACCACACAAGAGCGCATCAAGATGCAACGATAGAAGACACGCACTCAAGGCAAAAGCTTTCACGGAGCCACCAAAGAAATAACATAAGAAAGACAAGGTGGACGTGAAAGAAAGGATATCATCTAGAGATGTAATTTCTCTCAAGTGTATATGGTTCTAGGTAGACTAGATCATGATGATATATATCTACAAAGAAGGATGTACACCCAAAATAGTTACAACATGAAGGAACAAGATATCCAAAAGGAAGTCATACATATACCAATAAGATATTTGCTTGGAAGCATAGCACATGGCTAGATATGGTCTTATAGTATATAAGTGAATTCCTACCACACACCCATCAAAGACATCACAACTAGCAACAAGACATCATTGTTGGGATGCTTTGAGAAAGGAAACAAGTATCACAAGAAAAAATGGATAACATGCCATGATACAACCTACACAAGGTTGATGCAAGAAATGTGTGCATGAAGTATATGAAGATACTTGTTACCGAGATAACATTGGAAGGATGTAGTAGATACCAATTGAAGGTACAAAGTAGTTCATTGATCATCCTAGCTTGACTCCAATAAGCACATGGTGACAACACCTTCCTTGTGAGTGAGCCGAGCATCCAATGCATCTCCACTTGTTCCTAGAACAATAACACAAACAAAATGGTACCCAAACTCATTGGGACCAAAGAGTTAGAGAACCAACAACACATAGGACAAACTCCACATAAATATGTGCATATAGATATGAAAATGAATTTCATGCACATCTCATCCAATTTGAGACTTGGTGGAGTTCCCCCTATATATTGGGTCAAAGAAAGAAAACATGCCAAAGAAACTACAAGAAGTAAATATGCATGCTCAAGACTTTCAAGAACCGAGACCAAAAGACAAAGAAATACCAAGCGAAGAAAAGATACCAAATGAATAAATCATCACCTGGAGGATATCCATAAAAGATACATCAAGGAATGAGATATCCATTGATACACTCAAAAATAAAGATGTCAAACTCCCAAAAGAGAGAATGGTCCCAAAAAAACCAATCCCTCTACAAAGTTTCATGATGGCACAAAGCACCAAAAAGAAACGGCTTGCCTTCCACAAACACACACTTGATAAGGATCACAAGATGAGTGTTTTATAGAGAATAGGATAGCTCCCCCAAGACTAGTGCATTATAGAGAATTTGCATTTGAATACAAAATGCACGAGGTGGGATCACCACTTTCACTATATCTAGAAAACACTAGACAGGTCAAGAAATTAACAAGATCCACAACTGGTATGGAATACAACGGGAGTTGACACAATCCTAGGCAAGAGATAAAGCAAATAAAAGTAAAGGCCAATGTAAAGATGATCAATAATTTCTACCACACATAAGTGAGTACCAATTGTCAAAAGACAAGAAGTATTTGGAAATAATTCCCTGCGGTAGATAAAAAGGATATCCGACATCATCTTCACACCAAACAAAAAGCAAATTGCAACTTGTAGAGCTAACATGCCACCTAGGAACAAGATAATTTACACTATCAATTCTAGGTGACAATATCTCAAATGTACACATTTTCTAGGCTAGTAATATACACATAGCATATTACTCCCCCATAATGTGATACCAATTAAAGATAAACAAGAGGCAAAATAACGATCCAACACGAGATAATTAATGGACAATATATAATTTGAATTTCTCATGAGAAGACATACCACATAGCGACTAGATAATCTTGAAATATCAATACTAGATGGTATTACTCATGTACACACATATATAGGATTGTGAGGTGCACAAAGCACATCACTCCCCCATAATGGGATATTCCATTAATCTCTCACAAGAGCCAACTAAGAAAAGAACAAGATGCAAAAGGCTCAATGCATGACACACACGTACATGATGTGCAAACCAACACACACATACTTGATTGCACAAGATAATCAAGTTGGAAGCACAACATATACAAACACATGCAAGGAACAAAACCAAACATGCAAAGGGGTAAGTAACTATCAATGTAAACACTTTAAGCACGAGTTACCGCATGGAGAAACATTGGATATAAGATAGAAACTTGATAATCCGAATAACTTGGCTTGAGACAATTAGAATGATGAAGTCCCCTTAATTCTTCATAAAGTAGCCAAGTCTCCAGTGCCCTCCAACAACACCTATTGATCAAGTTTGAGCTTGTTGGTCCCCAACCAAGTTGGGTCCTAAGAGGTTAGTCACAATAGGCTTGGCTACCCAAATGGTTCTCTTCTTGACACCACTTTGAGTACCAACAACTTTCGCAAACACATTGCCAACCTTATCCTTCCCAAGAGAATAGATATCATCAATAATAATTGGGTTGGATAAGTTACCACTAGTGCATGAAGAGGCGAGGTGACCTTTCTCACGACATAAGTAGCAACGTCTACTCTTCACTTTCTTCTCACTTGATTTCTCAACTTGAGAAGCATTAGCTTGAGGATTATTGGGAAGAGGACTTTCTTCAACTTGTGGTTGAGCATGAGATCGAACTTGTGGCCGCTTCCCTTGTTGCTTGTCACTAATGGCCTTCTTCTTCAATGGGCAAGATCTAACATGATGCCCTTCTACTTTTCACTTGAAGCAAACAATCTTGGCCGAATTCTTGACTTGTTCTTGGCCCTTCTTTTTGTTCACTTTGGACTTCTTCTTCTTGTTGGAGTTGAATCCAAGTCCACCTTTGTCATTGGGGGATTTTTGCACACTCAAGATATTGTTGAGTGTGAATTTTCCTTCATGACTCTTTTCCAAGTCTTTCTTCAAAGAAGTGACTTGGGCCTTGAGCTCTTTGATTTTCTCTGTATGGTTAGTCTCAACACAAGTACTAGAGGAAGTATAAGCTTCATCGTTAGAGCAACAAGGCAAGGAAAGCAATTCATCACAAGATGTACCAATGTTATGCATGGATGAATCGCGAGGACTAGCACAAGGCAATATAGCATTTTGACCAAAAGTAGTGCTAGTATCCACATGAGGCTCACTAGATGTTACCTTAGCAAGCATGGACTCATGAGCTATCTTTAGCACATTATGGGATACTAGAAGATCATCATGAGATCTTGTGAGGTTTACATGATTTTCTTCCAACATCCCATAATTGCTAGATAGCAACTCAAGTTGAGCCCTTAGCTCAACATTCTCCTTTAATATGGATGATTCACAAGAGATAGAGTTAGTAGCACAAGCATCATCATTAGAAACAAGAGGAGAAGACAACTTGGCAAGCTCTTTTGAATATGAAGCTTTAAGTTGAGCATGAGACTCGGTGAGTTTGATGAGCTCACCCTTGATGACCCTTGAGCCATTTTTGAGGTGCTCAAAATCCTCAAGGAGTCTAGCATGAGCAACTTCAAGCTTAGCATTTTTAGTTTTGAAATAATTGGCCACCTCGAGTGCTCTATCATGAGATTCCTTTATTCTAGATAATTCTAGAGCAAAGGTCTCCTCAAGAGATTCGGATGTGGTTTGTTCATGTTCAATAGCTTGAGATAGCTCCGCGATCTCATTTGCGTAATCACGCTCATGAGCTTCCATTTTCTCAATGGTGACCTCATGCTCCTCTAGATGAGATTCCAACTCCTCAATGTATTTCTTGCCTTCAATGGCAAGAGACATGATTTCCATGAAGTTGGAACGAGCAAGTTTATTTTTGTGAAGAGCTTTAAAAATCATTTCCCCCTTAGTTTTTAAGGAGGCAACATTATCATTCTCTTCATCATAATCAACATCATCATCACTCTTTCCATCATCACAAGATATATTGGGATTCAAAGTGGGAGATACCTTTGAAGCCTTGGCCATAAGGCAAAATGCAATAGATGATGATGAAGGATCCGTTGAAGCACCATTCAAGACCACATCTTGTTCCATGGGGTGTTGGGTTTCCTCTACATTGTTAGCACAACAATTCGAGGACATATATGCATTTTTATCATGGCAACAAGACATAGTAAACATATCATCATGGAATTTAGTCAAGCAATTTCTACATGATATGCGAGGACTATCAACACAAGCATGTGAAACATTTGGAGTGCTCGAAGTGTTAAAGCCCAAAGAAGGAGCATTGCAATAAGATAGTGATGAAGGATCATCCACAATAAACATACTATCATCATTGCAATGACCAACACTACTCACCATATCATTACCTTGTGGCAAGCCACATGTAGGTGAAGTAGAAGAAGTTGAGAAGACTATACGGCCGGATGTGGAGGGAGAACAATCATCCCCACAAAACTTGGACACCCATATTTATATTGAAGCTTTGTCCACAACTCATGAGCATCCCTGAACGGCATGAGTTGAAATATAACTACATTGCTCAAAGCATTGAAAAGCACATTAGATAATCTTTGCGGATCCTTTGGAGGAGATAAACCCATATCTACAATTCGCTCTAAATTTGGGTCCATGACCCTAAAGAGATTAAGCATGCGAATTACCCAAACATCAAAATTTGTGCCATCGAAACTAAGAGTGTTAGAGAATCCTAATCCCCTAGTCGACATCCTTACTCTCTAGGCGGTTAAGACCTATAAAGAGAAACCTCGCTCTGATACCAATTGAAAGATCGTGGATGTCGCCTAGAGGGGGGTGAATAGGCGTTTTAAAATAATTACGGTTTAGGCTTGAACAAATGCAGAATAAACCTAGCGGTTAATTTGTCAAGCACAAAACCTACAACAACTAGGCTCACCTATGTGCACCAACAACTTATGCTAAGCAAGATAGACTACTAGGTGATAGCAAGATATATGATAAGAAACAATATGGCTATCACAAAGTAAAGTGCATAAGTAAAGAGTTCGGGTAAGAGATAACCGAGGCATGCGGAGACGATGATGTATCCCGAAGTTCACACCCTTGCGGATGCTAATCTCCGTTTGGAGCGGTGTGGAGGCACAATGCTCCCCAAGAAGCCACTAGGGCCACCGTAATCTCCTCATGCCCTCACACAATGCAAGATGATGTGATTCCACTAAGGGACCCTTGAGGGCGGTCACCGAACCCGTACAAATGGCAACCCTTGGGGGTGGTCACCGAACCCGTACACTTTGGCAACCCTTGGGGGCGGTCACCGGTACCCGTCAAATTGCTCGGGGCGATCTCCACAACCTAATTGGAGACCCCGATGCTTGCCCAGAGCTTTATACCACAATGATTGAGCTCTGAACACCACCAAACGTTTAGGGCGCCAAGGCACCCAAGAGGAACAAGCTCGAGGGTGCCCAAACACCCAAGAGTAATAAGCTTCTCAAACTTCACTTCCATGTATCACCGTGGAGAACTCAAACCGATGCACCAAATGCAATGACAAGGGCACACGGAGTGCCCAAGTCCTTCTCTCCCAATCCCACCAAAGCAACTAATGCTAGGGAAGAAAATGAAAGGAAGAACGAAAGAAGAGCATGAAGAACTCCAAGATCTAGATCCAAGGGGTTCCCCTCACTTAGAGGAGAAAGTGATTGGTGGAAATGTGGATCTAGATCTCCTCTCTCTTTTCCCTCAAGAACTAGCAAGAATCATTGGAGGGATTGAGAGTTAGCAAGATCGAAGAAGGTCAACAATGGGGGAAGAACACGAGCTAAAAGGATAAAGTTCATTGGGGAAGAAGACCCCCTTTTATAGGTGGGGAAAAATCCAACAGTTATGCTCACAGCCCGCACAGAGCGGTACTACCGCTCCAAGGAGCGGTACTACCGCTAGGGCGGAAGTACCCCTTTGAAAAACAACAGCGAGGAGGCAAAAGGCCAGAAGAACCGCCGGAGCGGTACTACCGCTCGTCCTCACGGTACTACCGCTCGACCTCACGGTACTACCGCAAATGGTGGCGGTACTACTGCTTGCGAGCGGTACTAAAAAAATACATCCGGGCCTACCACCGCAAGACTTGGGACGAGTTTTTGGTCCGGAGCGGTACTACCGTTGTAGGAGCCGCAGTAGTACTGCTCTGGAGCGGTAGTAAAAAATTACATCCGCTCCAATTCGCGGTAGTACCCCTGCAGCCTTTTCAGAACACCAAAACTGCCACAACTTTTGCAAACGGACTCCGAATTCGATGAAACCAAGTTTGTTGGAAAGCTAGAGACAAGGGCTAACACAATCTTCAAAGAAATATCAATAAGAAGCAAATGAGAAAAGGCCCATAAGAAAATGGTGAGAACCCTTCCTCGGAAAAGACCAGTAAAACCTCCAACACCGAAAACATCATAGAAGATGCATGCGAACTCCGTTTTCGATGAACTCAAGCTTGTAATCAAGATGACCATAAGCTCTAAGACTCACAAAGAGAACCAAACAAGAACCAAGAAAGATGATGCAAGGATGCAATGGTTTGAGCTCTCTACTAACGATACGATCAAGCTACCAACTTGAGAGCCCCCCTTGATAGTACGGCAAACGATTCTATAACCCGGTCTCCAAACTACCACCATGATACCGGTAAAATATAAAACCTATCAAGGGCAAACCTTTGCCTTGCACATGGTCCACTTGAGCTAGATGATGACGATCTTGACTCCCTCAAGTTGGACCACCTTTCTTGATTGTGTTGGCTCGATGAAGACTAGATGATTGCTCCCCCATAGTCCACTATGGGTGAGCAACTCTTCGGCACATCTCCACAAGTCCATTGTCACCACAATAGATGGCAAGCTTCAAGCACTTGATCTCTTCGCGATGATCCACTTGAACTTGCACACGGCAATCTTGATGACGATCACCACTTGATGTCATCCTCTCCATGGGTTGAGTGATATCTTCCTCTTGACACAAGCCCATGAACACGTACCTAACCCCACGTAGAACTCTCACATAGACCATGGGTTAGTACACAAAGCATAATGGACAATGCTTACCAAACCATGGGATCACTTGATCCCTCTCGGTACATCTTCTACGCTTCGTGAGTTGATCAACTTGATTCACTCTTGACTTAGTCTTGATCAACCTTGAATCTTTCCAACTCTCTTCATTTGAATGATGTCTTGAAGGTAAACATGGATGATCACAATCTTCTTCTTCAAGACATGCTTGCAATAAGCTCAACTCTCAGATGACCAAGCTTTGGATAATTCCTTAATAGCACCTTGGTCAACACAAACTCTCCTTGAAACCACATGTACTCCAAGAAAAGCCTATGGACAAAACCTTCAAATATAACTCAAGGCAACCATTAGTCCATAGAGATTGTCACCAATTACCAAAACCAAACATGGGGGCACCGCATGTTCTTTCAAAGGTCCCATTGGTTGGAGGTGGGTCGGGGCTGCTCAACGGCGCCATCAAGATGGAAATGGCGCAACAAAGCACCGCCTTACCACCGACTAAGTCAGGAAAAACATTCGCCTAGAACACCACAAAAACCACTGTCACTGGATTGTCGCAAGGACAGTCCACCGCGTTGCAGCTCTTGATCCAGGGAGCCGCCGCCTTCACTTGAAACACCATCAACTATGCCACTGCCGCCCACATGGGCAGGGGCACGACACAGATCCACCTTGACCTGGAGTAGTCGCTCCGGCAATCACGAGCAGACCACCGCCAAAAGCCCTGGCCACCACTCTGCCGCACGCACGATCGGAGTTGGCAGTGCACAGACCACACCAGAGGCCAGGGACCCTCCCCCCACGACAACCACAACACGCCCACCTACATGGCGTCGCCGCGCCGTCGTCTAGGAGTTGCAGCACACCGCCACCACCACAGCTCGACTAGCCGGATGTGCAGCTGTCGCAGCCACATGCCTGGGCACCCCCACCGACGGATCCCGGATCCAGGTGCTAGATCTGCGGCGATCGGCCCCAACACCACCCCTCACGACCCCCAGCGAGGGAGGAGGAGAGAAGCGGTGTTGCCGGCATGCTCGGGGCCGCCGCCCCTGCTTACCTGCGCCGGCGAGACGCCACCATCGGTAGTCGATTAGCTTTGTCCAGGGCCGCCGCTACGTGCCTCGCGAGGAGAAGTCCCTGCCGCCGTCGTACGTCTAGTGGGCTTCGCCCGTCGGTTTCACCTGGCGGCGGCGAGGGGAGCTGGGGTGGAGGTGGAGAATGGGGCGGCAGTGGTGGCTAGGTTTCGGCCGTGCCGCCCCCCGTGAGCAACACGAGCGCTTCAGCTTTCCCCAAGTGCAAGCATGTGAATGTCGTTATCAACAGAATCTAGATACAAGTTTTGGCTTTACCGACCAATTGCTTGACTGAATTAAGATTGGAGTGAGTAGAACATGTCCAGGGCAATGGTAAACAGAGCAGGGAAAGAAGCCATCTCCAAGCTTGCACTTCGTACTATTGTACTAAGCATCAAAGGACCATGTAATTGCTGGGAAGACATCCTACCCGAATATGAAGTTTTCTAGGATTTCCTTTTTCTGGGGGCATATGTCACTGAGCAATAGTTTAATCTATAGGCGCTCAAAGAGGAGGTATATGCTGGATTAGTTGTACTCTACGGGGAAGTTAAACTGAGATACTCAAACCCCATGTATTCAGGGCTAGTCATGTATCCTTTACACGAGAAACAACATAGACAACGAGAGCAGACAAGAGCCGGCGACCAGCCACCGCTGCACCGCCGAGACACGCACGTCCCAGGCCGCATTGGGCAGCGAAGGGTACTGATCCGGCGGCGGCATGACGCACTCGTGTCCATTGAAGTAGACCCTCCTCGGGAACGCCCAGCCCCCCGAGAAGGTGAAGTCGCTCGGGTCTTTCTCCAGTATCATCTCGGTCTGCACGTTCCCGTCACCCAGCAGCATCTCGTTGTAGTTCTTGATTCCCCAGAACATCCCCGTGTCATCTGCAAAAGACCACATTTCTTACCCATTCTTGCTTCGTATCATCTTCTTGTCAAAGATTGTGCACTTACTGATCGTGCCGTACTGGATGAGGGGCTGGTAGTTGAAGCTGAAAAGTTGCGTCAGGCTCCGGAGGTTGGGGTGCTGCACCACCAGGTTCCAGTCGGTGTAGTTGCTGACGACGTCGTAGTTCGTCACCGCCACCTTCACCCTCCAGTACCCCCGGTAGCTCTGCTTCACGTGCCAGTGCACCCGGATCGGGCACATGTGCTCCGTGCACCGGATGACTGGCACGGGCGGAGCGCCGTCGGCGTCAGGCAGCGCCGCCAGGACCTTGGACTGCTCGCCGCCGCTGAAAAACCGGACGAACATGCACACGCAGACACGAATCAGAATGACGGCAGAAGAAAATCAGAAGAATGCAGAGTGTGTGGCAGGGTGTCAGGTGGCTTTGCCTGAGGCACTGATGCGCCGAGGGAGAGTTTGCACCGCCACAGCTGTCCCGCGGGCACCCTACGATCGTGCTGTTGTAGAAGGTCGTGAGGGAGACGCAGCAGGACGGCGACGGTGCGTCCCTGAACTGCGAGTACGAGCAGATGATCTGCCATGTCCCTGCACCCCACCAAGCCAAGAAATAGTCAGCGCTCGATGCACGGCGTGTCACAAGACGGTGGATGTTGGCAAGAAAGAAAGAACCAAATGCTTACGCAGAACTTGTACGTGCCGCTGCTCGTCGACCTTGGACCTCGTCGCCGGCACGTTGGTGGCGTTGCTGCAGGTGTAGCCCGGCACGCCGATGCTGAAGGTGGTCGGCATCTTGGGGTCGCCGTGCTCGTCGAGGGCGAAATTGGCGATATACATCTCGAACTGCGAGGTGGCCGTCCTGTTGTTCTGCGTGACGGACGACAGCACGCCGCCGCGGCAGCAATTGGCGGACTGCCTGTTGTACGGCGCGCCCGGCAGCAGGTCCATCATGACCGGTTGCTTCTCGCAGCAATGCGGAGGGGCGCCGTTGGCGCCGTGGCGGCCGGTGCAGTTGCCCTGCTCCGTCGTCTCCGCGCCGATCACGGTCGAGATGAACTCGTGGCCGGCCCACACCCAGCTCAGCCGCCACCCCGGGCGCTCGATGTGGCGGTACAGCTGGTAATTGTGGATGCTCACCTTGACCTGCGCGCACAGGAAATCGATTGATTCGTACGCAGTTTCAGTGGCAGAAAATCGCGATTTCCGTCAGGAGCATTGCGTTTCAGGAGAAAAGAAAAATCCCAACTATGCGCACCGCGTACACATTGGGCTCGATGGACGGAAAATCCCAGTTGATGGTGATGTTCCCGTTTGGATCCACCGGATCATACGCATCTGCCAGAGAGACTCGGCGAAACCAACAATCATCAATCGCAGAATCAAAGGAGACGCAGAAAGGAAGAATCATGACACATCAGGGGAAAACCAATGAATTACCAACGAAGCGGGAGGACAGACAACACATGAAGATGAACAGGACGAACTGCTCCATCGCCATGGGTCTCATCCTCTCGGGCTTCTTCACGCACCGGCGGCGCCCGACAAAACGACGCCTTCTGCAGGCACTTGGCACCCTCGGTCTGCGTAGGTAGGTAGAGGACGAGACGAGGGGAAGAGGGGGATGGCAAGACTGTGGGTACGAGGAAGAGGACAGGGATCGGCTTTGGCACGCATATAATCCTAGCACCGCTGATGTGACACGCGCGTCGTCATGACTCGTGGATATCTCAGCATTTAGCCTCGAATTAAACGCCCGGAGTGGAATGGAGGCGCGTCCGCGCACACACACACGGATTACTACTCGAGTCAGGCAGGAAACCGACACTGATTACTCTCCTTTTCTGCGCCTAGTCGACAGTGGGACTGTGGGAAGTCCAGTTGGCGTCTGCTCACCGTGCGGCGGCGTATATGGAAAGCCATCCCGGATTGGCACGCTAGCCGCGTTCGTTTCCTCTCTGCGCGTCTGTCACCTTGCCGTACACGTTCCTGCCTGATTTGGAGGGAAGTTTGAATCGGTGGGCCGACACGCGGGCCATGCAAACGATGGTGATACTTGTTCATCGTTCACGGTGCCATTCAGCGAAATGACCAAAACTTGGCGTGCGTCCATGTGTAAGTTGTAATTGATGCTCTTGGTTGGAGGATGAATTCCCTATGGTAAAAAAAACATTTTTAGAGGATATGTGGTGAGCGCTCGATCAGGATCGATCCGACGGCTACACAGGTGGCGGCAATAGAGTAGGGCATTTTGAAGACCGAGCTCCATGGAGCCCTTTATTTTAAAACATTCAAAATTCATAACTTTCAGTTTTAAAAAATTTCCGAAAAGAACTATACATCTATATCAATATAAAAAGACCCAAATAGGCAGATCCAAACCATCTCCACCGTCAAATCATGTTATCTAGCGGTTCAAGTCGCTCCATTGTTGAGCACCAAACACGTTCAACGCTCTAATTACCCACCACCGCCATTGATTATAAACATGTTTTGACTCAACGCTATCCCTTGAAATTTACCATGTAATTAATATCCTACCATTTCCGTGAAAAAGTAATTGATATCTTACCAAATATCAAAGTGCAACAGATATATTTTACCTAATATAACGTGCAACTAATACCCTACCTAATATAAACGTGCAATGCCAATCCGTCATAATGTTTTTCGACTGAAATACCTTGAACCGCGAGCTGCACCAAAAAAACAAAATCAGGGACTTTAAAGATGAACAGTATATATATGCTAAAAAGCCCCAAATTTGTCTTTTTTGTGTAGCTCACATCATAATGTATTTCGACTTGAAAATTTGCACATGTGTACATTATGTATCTAGGTATATGTGTATTTATTTTCAGAATTTTTTGAAACTAAAAAGTTTGAATTTTGAAGTTTTCAAATAAAGGCCTCCATAAAGCTCGGTCTTCGTTTGGCATTTTCAAAAAAAAATACAGCTTTTGCAACCGTTGAAATGGACATTTTCTCTCTTGCCCCACCAACAAATCTTGTGTAGCTCCGCCACTGGGTGGCGGACGCTGCACGGGCATCAGCCGGCTGAAGGGTAGCGTTTTCCTTTGTTCTAAGTCAAAGTTTTAGAATTTTGACCAACTATATAGAATAAAGTAGTAACATATATGACATCAACTTGATATATTATAAAAGTACATTCCAATACGGATCTAATGATACTAATTTATTGCCATAAATGCTGCTGCTTTTTTCTATAAAATTGGTCAAAGTTTTAAAACTTTGACTTAGGACAAAATTTAGAAGTACACTTATTTACGGACGGAGGGAGTATGCTCCTACCTTTTGCCTTCTGAGCGCGGATTTTATGCAATCGTGCATACGTGCTCTTAATGTTTTAAATACGGATTTGCTAATTCTCACCTAGATGAGAATTAACAAAGTCATATCTAACTCCTATACTATTTGATTAACCAAACAAAAAATAAAAGGAAACCCACGAATCTTCGTGTAAAATCAAACGGTGTAGGAGTTAGATGAGATAATTATTTTTCATATAGATAAGACTTTTAACTTGTAGTATTAAAAAGTAGTTTACATAATTCAGAAAAATGGAGAAAAATATACTAAAACGAACTATTTATTTCAAGTTCCTCGTGAAAAAATGTGTTAATCTATAGCCTACGTGAAAAAGACATGAATGAGTAGTTACAAAGGTATCTTTTTTTTTAGGGTAAAGTTACAAAGGTATCTTTGGATGCTTTAAGTTTGGCTTCTGTGCACAAGCCACGACAATGCATATATACCTTCTTCGCACCAAACTTTAGATCTCTACATAGACTGTTTCCAAATGTGCTGGAAGAATAAAAATATTTTTAGGAAAAGACGGCCGGTGTGTGCTCTTGCAAGCTCTCACTATCACACCATCACAGGAAGAAACGACAACCCTGGCATAAACCTCTCGCTTAGAAAAAAAAAAACTAGCACAACTTCCATATATCATCTCACCATCACATGAAATTTAAACTACAAAACTGATACATGCATGTATACACGGAGAATCAATAGAGACAAATCTTGCTGCGGATGGTATCGGCCGGTTCTATCCGCTTCAGAATTTGTCTTTGCCATATTTGAAGTAAAAAAGAATACATGTTGTGGTTTTCTGACGAGACAAGCTAATTGAAGCTCTCTCTAGTAAAAGTATTACACGTTGATTGGTTCAAACAGTGTGCCTCTTCAAAGTCACGACCAAGCAACATCTGAAATCACGTTAGTCATAAACTAACTGACGGTACGGCAAAAGCTACGGTGCACTGACAATTGGCACCATCGGCGGCCTGCATTGCTTACTTCATGTGACCGGCGGAAAGAAATCTAAGTATAATTAGAAACCATTGGCATAAGCAGGTGGAAGATTCCAAAGCAACGTTCTCCAGAACCTTACAAAACGTTCGTTTTCAGAACAATTCCCCCTGTCCACATACCTGGCTGCCATGTAAATGAACATTATTATTCGTAAGGTGCTGTGGGCATCGGCCTGGTGGAGGCAGTGCCTTATCGGCCGCTTCCCCACCGCCTGATCACACATAAAATCAAAATCTGGAACGTCTGATCCATACAGAATTGAAATACCATGTGTAACATTGACATGTTTGTGCAGATACCCAAATTCATCGCCACCCATGTGTTTGCAACCAAAGACACACAATATTGCAGCGTGTTGAAACAAATGACGTACACAACATCGAGAATTTCTAAAATGATTAACCTCACACACATCATCCAAGAGCTTGTCACAAATGTGACTAGTCAAAGCCGAATCGGGTGGGCCTGAATCCATTCCCCTTGGCCCAACACCTTCTTCCGACCTCGCCACCACATAGGCCTCGGTTTCGAGACCTCCTCATCAGCGCCTACAGCGAGCGGGAGCGGGCCATGACCCATCCAGATTCGCACCACTCGCTTCGTTATTCATTCGCTCGCTCAACTCGCCTTTCTCGCCTCTTGTTTTTTCTCGGTTGTACTACTGGTTCAGGAAATAGAACTACCACGTTTTTTTTATTTTAAAAGGTTCATGGACTTGAAAAAAAAATCACAAATTAAAATTAAATTCTGATGAAAAAGGTTCATCGATTTGAAAAACAAAAGTTCATGAATTTGGGAAAAATCGCAAAAATAAAAAAGCTTATTGATTTAAAAAAATTCATTTTTTAAAAAAATAACAAATTGAAAAAAGTTCATTTTATTTGAAAAAATTCACTCAATTTGAAGAAGAAAAAGTTAACGAATGTGAAAAAAATGATTTGTGAAATTGAAAAAAGTTCATTGATTTCAAAGAAAGTTCACACATTTGACAAAAAAGTTTCCAGTTTTGAAAAAAAGTTTCCAAATTTCAAAAACTTTAATGGAATTGAAAATTTTCATGGATTTGATTTTTCATGAATTTAAGAAAATGTTCATGAATTTGATAATGTTCAAGAATTTCAAAATTTTCCATGATTTTTTAAAAAGTTAACAAATTTAAGCAAATGGAAAAGAAAATAAAAAGCTAAGAAAAAAAGACCAAGCAAAAACAAAAAGAAAAAGAAAAAACAGACAGAGAAGGAGTACAACAAGAAGAAAAACGAAAGTGAATGCACAGCAGATTAGCTTTGTTGGTTTGGTTACTGCGGGTGAATGTAAACACGGAGGTTGAGAGTTCGAATCTCACTTCACGCAACTAATGGAGCGAAAGAGGGGAGCTCCTAACTGGCGCCTTCAGCGTTCTTCTATGGGATGTTCCTACGAAGGCCCATAGCCATTCGCTCGCTGATTCATAGACGTTCACTCGCTAATTCTATCACTGTTCTATTGCTTCGAGCTTTTCTTTTTAAAAACTCAAAGAATTTGAAAAAAAATACATCAATTTTCAAAATAAATCACAACAAATTGTAAAAAAATCATCAATTTTCGAAAAAAGTTCATCGATTTTGAAAAGAATTTACAGATATGAAAAATGTTCATCAATTTTAGAAAAAATTCCACCAATTTGCAAAAACATTCACCGATTTGGAAATAAAGATCATGAGTTTGGAAAAAATCATGGATTTTTGAAAAAAAATATTTGGCAAAAAAGTTTGCGAAGTTGAGAAAAGAAAGACAAAAGGACGGAGAAAAATAAATGATGAATTTTAAAATTCATCGCCTTTGAAAAATTCATTGATTTTGAAAAAAAGTTCATCGCCTTTAAAGAATTCACAATTTAAAAAAATCATCAAGTTTGGAAAAAAGTTCATTCATTTTGAAAAAAATCACAAATTTGTTAGCAACCCAATTGATATTCAATCACAGACGAAGATTACAGAGCTACGAGGTGGCTAATGGAGTTACAGTGCAGCAGAAAGAGGAAGAGAGGAGAGAGCCAGAGGTAGGAGAAGGAGCCGCCGTGCCGTTTGCCTAATCCAACCTGGATGGTTCGGTTGCTGCTCTCCCTTCGTGTATTTGTAGCCAACATCGGTGGTGCACAGCCGGGCCTGGCCCATGTGAAGCCCAGGTACACGTATGGGCTACAGGGGCTCCTAACAAAATTTGGAACAAGTTCATCAATTTTGAAAAAAGCTCACCAATTTGGAAAACAATTCATCAAGTTGGAAATAAAGTTCACGAGTTTGGAAAAAAGTTCATGGATTTAAAAAAATCTATTTGAAGAAAAAGTTCAGGAATTTGAAAAAAGAAAGACAAGAGGACACCGAAAAAAGAAAACAAAATAAAACAAGAAAAAAAATGAAAGAAAGGAAAATGATGTGTTCGGGTGGCTATCGCTTGGGTCACTGAACTAGCTCATCGTGGGTTTGAAGCCCATTTCTCACACATTTTTTTTTCAGTTTACAAACACAAAAAAACGGTCGGCCCAACGTAAAAAAATGGTCGTCCCAATAATGAAGGAAATGATGCTTGGGCCGCCACTTAGGAAACACCGCAAAAGAGCTGCATGCTCATTATATCAAGTGCATGGGCCAGACAAGACCCATATAGCGCTTGCCTTTCGCTCCTCTTAGAAAATGACTAATAACCCACAGAAAAAAAGGAAATCACTAATAGTAACAATTGACGGATTTTGGCTCAAGGCAAATAACAGTTACTGGTTGTTGATGTATTAAAAAATCATTAATTCCAAGAAATGTTCTAGGAGGCAAGGATATAAAAACCGCCATGAGTTAAAAAAATTCAAGAATTTATAAAATGTTTGCAGTTTTTTGTAAAAGATGTTCATGAGTTAAACATAATTTTTCACGGAATTTTAGAAAACTTCATGACTTTAAAAAATTATTAAAATTTTCGAAAAATGACATGAATTTGAAAAAGTGTTAACATGTTTTAAAAATAGTGATGAGTTGTATAAAATATCATAACTTTATTTTTTAATGATTCTAAAAATGTATATGAATTTTAAAAAATAAAAAGGAAAGACGAAGAAGGAAAATGAAAGATAGATAAAAACGAAAAAAAAATGGAACAAAACAAGAAATAAAAGGTGCAAACAAAAGGAAACCGGTAGAAAGAACAAAGGGGAAAAAACAATAAAATTTGTAGAATCGTGCATGGAAATGGATAGAAACCCGGGTGGTTTTCCCAGTCTGTAAATTAGTGTTTTTAAATTAGATTGTGAACATTATTTCGCGGGCAGGGAGCTAAATAGGATACTCCAGAGAGGGCGCCATGCAGATCCAAAATGCGGGAAGGGAAAAATAGCATTATTCTATGGAGGTTTATCCCTATTTGCCGCTCGCTGCGGCAGAGAATCGCTAAAACACATAGGGGAGAGGAAGCGGATGGATAAATGGGCTAGCCCATTTTAGCTAGGACACGTGACTACAAAACCTGGTTATGGGAACATTTTAGAAGGTTTCTTAGCCGGATTTTTTTTCTTATTAATTTCTTTATTATTACTAGTAAGTGTGCACGTGCAACGCACGTTTATTTGAATTAATAAGTGTGCACGTGCAACACACGCCTATTTGGATTAACACAGTATACTAAATTTAATATAAGATAATTTATTCATAAAATTGAAATTTCTCTATAAAATACACAATCTCTTATTCCCAACTCATACAAATAATTTGAAATATCGTTTCTCCTTAATCAACATGTCTCCTGTATTAAAAGACCACCCAGTGTTCCCAATGTATAAAACTCCAAATTATTTAGAAGATTCATCATGATTCTTCATATGCACACATTTATGCAAGTATAATCACACATAAAAATGTCACTTAGGACAAGCTAAGGAACCGTTTCAGTGCCAACAAACTTCAGTCAAGAATTATTATTACAATGGAGTGTCAACCACAATAGTGGGAAGAGATCTCTATGGTTTGTTGAAAAGAAGAAGCCATTGTCAGATAGAGAAGTGTAGAGATGTCTTGACTGCATAGAATCAGCTGTGAAATAAGGCAAAAAATGCTAGTTGGACCATCCGATTCTACTATTGCACACAAGTGTCGTAATGTTTGGAAGTAAGAAAAGTGACTTACTTTATTATCAAAATTGAACATGTGAACCAAATAAAAATTACAGTGATAAATTGCATAATTATACTTGTTATCCACTGGACAAAAGCATTAATATGACAACTTGGAACAGTTACTTGAGTACTACACATTTCTTTAAGGGCTCAACATTCTAAAATTTTGACAATATAACAAATATCCTCTCAGTTTGTAGTAATAATGATACGAAGATAAATAATTTGGAAACGGTCTTCAACATGCATAGGCTACCACTTGTAAGAATAACAGTGGCAAAAAAGGCCAACAAATGCCGGTTTAGAAAGAAAAAACTGCAGACATGCTTCCAATTTTAGCAGCTCTAGTGGATAAAACATACCTTACCTCTCAAGTCAGGAAATAGTCAAATGAAAAAATGTACTTCTTATAAGTAGTAGAGATGAAGTCATAAGAATCATGATTCAAGATATTCGGAGAAACATGGTTGGTCTCTCAGTATGATGTGAACTCGTCACCTCTACCAAAGTGGTCGTGCGTAGTATGTAATGTAGAGTGCAATAATGAAATAAAATAAATGATATCAGAATTTACCATGACCACAAAATATCCTACATTCGTCATCATCATAATCAACATGCATTTTTTGCTTCTCTTGTATGTGGTCCAAGTTTTCTATCAAGAAAACATGTTAACTCAACTGTAGATAAGGACGGTATGAAAATGCTCATGTAAAATTATAATTGCCATGTATCTGCTGGAAAAACACATACACTTATGCAAACTTCAGGTTTTTTTTAGTAAAACTTATGCGAGCTTTAGTTTTTTTACTAAAACTTATGCAAACTTCTCGGGTTTTTTCAGTGAAACGTAATTTCATGACTGCAAGTAAGGTCTTGATTCAGCGAATTTGTCTGTGAGTTTACTGCGTAGTCGTGAGTTGGCCATGTAATAACCGGTAGTCAGTATTTGAAAAAACAGGGATGTCTATTGCAAGTACGCGAAAATCAGTAAAGAAATAAAGAAATAAAGAAGGCATTGGTTGCCTGAAACCCAAATGTGTGTGCTCCAGCGCGCCTCTGTTTCTCATTGCCTCATCTCTAGTTCCTGTACTTCTAGATGTGTCACCACCGGCGAGGTAGGGATGATAGTAAAAAAACAACACTCGGTACTTAACTGATTAGTGCGTGCGTGCGGCGCGTTCGCGTGAAGGCGAGCGTCTTCGTCATTCAGGCATACGAGCGGCCGCGGCGACCGTGTCCTGTCACCAGCTGGGCGGTGTTGTCGACGCAGGTGAATCAGTCGTCCAGTTTTGAGGCGGCGGCCTCCACGCACCGAGGCGTGGGGAGTTCCAGCATCCGACGAAGGTAGGATATCTTTGGACGACGTCGTCCACACATGAGTACTGGACAAGCGTGTCCAACGGAGCAGCACGCGTCAGAGCTCAGGGAGTCGGCGGTGGCTTGGGTGAGTGAGATGGGGCCGTGATTAGCTTCACCTGCTGCGCAGTGGCCGACACCTGCGTTGCCCTAGGGATGACGATGGTTGGCAACCAGGCGAATCTACATGCATGGCTATGGGGGCGAATGCCCCCACTCGATTTTTTGGCCCGCTTATACTTGTCCAGGATACTCAGCATTGCCCCCACCTGAAGGGTGTCGGCGGTGGGTGGTTGTCAGTGTGGGTGTTGTGGACGGAGCTGAAGTCAACGCGGATGCCGGTGGTTCCCGAAGAGCATGCCAGGACGTGGACGAAGTTGTTGCAGTCAGTAGAAAAATGACCTGGTCTCCAGGTAGAAGACAAAACGCGGCGACGGCACGTGTGTGTGTTCGGAGGAAGCCGCAGCTCCTCCTCGCGTGTCTCCCACTGTGGCTCGCGTGGGTGGTGGGCTGGTGACCGCAGGCGACTCGCGATCGCGATTCCCAGATAGGAGACGATAGGATGCGCTCGTGATTAGTTTCCTAATAATTAGATGCGTTTGTATTAGTTATCTAATAGGATGCGTCCATGATTAGTTTCCTAATAATTAGATGCATATGTGATTAATTTCCTAATAGGATGCGCGCGTGATTATTTTCCTAATCATAGGATGTGTCCGTGATTAATTTCCTAATAATAGGATTCATTTGTGATTAGTTTGTAATAATTAGATGCGCCCGTGATTAGTTTCTTAATAGGATGTGTCCGTGATTATAGTTTCCTAATTGATCAGGCGTGGACTTTCATATTTTCCTCCGTGGTGGAGTACGGTCAGTCAATGTAAATTGCTAAGTACACACAAAAAACAGATTAGGTTAAGCCTAGCCGTTAGATTGAGTTTAGTGAGACTAATCATGTGATGGTAATGTATCCACGTACGTTTTGTGAGGTGCATTTAGAAAAGATAATGTTTGCTCTTTTATAAGTAGTATAGATTTCAGTCAACTGTTCAGTTTTCATTTTTCCAGTTTGTTATTCTTTTCTTTTCCTTAAAAAATTCACAAATTTAATAAAATGTTCACGATATTATAAGAAGTGTTAACAGTTTAAAATAATTTCTGTAATTGTTTTTAAAAAAACTTGTTTTCCAAAAATTTAAAACTTGGAAGAATATTCATGTTTTCAAAAACATGAGCAAATTTGAAAAATGTTTATGCTTTTAGAAAAAAAACAAAATTTTGTAAAATGTTTGTGCTTTCAAAAAAAATCTCATTTGGAGTAAAATAATTCAAAGTCTAAAAATGTTCACATTTTCAAAATATGTCAAAAATATAAACATGTTCCTTTTTCTCGGAAAATCATGTTTTCAAAATTTTAATATAAACTTTCTAAATAGTGTTCCGAATTTTCAAAAAAAAATTGTTCAGAATCATCAAAAAATGTTTTTTGTTAAAAATTAAAGTTATAAAAAATGTTCATGTTTTCAAAAAGTGTTCATACACTCTTTTAAAAATCAATATAGTATCGATGTAGCCGCGATTGTATCGGTCGCTACTGAACGGTCGGGACACTAGTCAAATTACTAGTATTTTTATGAGTAAATATTGTACTTTATTGATCAATGTTCATAGGAATGGTTACAACAACATGAGGCTAAACAAGCCAAGCGTGCCTACCCTGAGTTAAGGATAAAGAGAACTTAGCTAAAGTATCAACTTCGAAAAAATTGCTGACCATAAGGTCAGCAGCTAACGCTTGATCTTCTCTGCATGCAAGGAGTCCAAGCTTGCAACATCACTGATGGAAATAAAGTTGAGTGACGAGGACCCAAGATATGCCCAGTATAATCCCTGGACACTCTCGCAACAGCACCGCTCGTCCCATTCCTCGCCACAACACCATCCATGTTGAATTTGACAACTCCCAAGGGTTTGGCTTTATTAGGAATGACGAAGAATCTCGTGTCTACAAGAAGTCTAGTGGAACTTCAAAAGCATTTTTAGACAACACAAATTGATTGGCAATGACGTAAAAATTTTATGGGCATTAAAATCTATAGAGATAGATCACGACGCCCAAGGGTTTTTCAATGAAGAACTTAGGCGGAGTGGCGTATATAATAGGCATTAAAATCTATAGAAATAGATCACGATGCCAAATAGTGCTTAGCCAGAGTACGTACATTGTAAAGGTTTTAAATAGGTTTAAAATGGAGAATGCTAAGAAGGACTTACTCCTAATGACAATACTTAGCAAGAATGAATGTCAACGGACAGTTGATGAGTGAGTGCAAATGAGTGATGTTCCATATGCCTTGGCAATTGGTTTCATCATATATGCCATGCTATGTACAAGATTTTTTATGCCCTAAATGTTTGTAGCAGGTACCGAAGTGATCCAGGATTGGCCCACTAGGCAGTAGTTAAAAATATTCTTAAGTACCTCAGGAGGACTAATGATTTCCTCCTTGTCTATGAGGTGATGAAGAGCTCATTGTAAATGATTACACTTATACCAGCTTCATGACTGATAGAGATGACTATAAATCTCAATTGTGCTACATTTTCACACTCAAGGGTGGTGCAGTGTGCTGGAAGCATTCTAAGCGGAATGTTGTTGCGGATTCTACGACGGACGTGAGATATGTCACAGCTTCAGAAGTTTCGAAGGCGATTTGGATCAAGATGTTTCTTGAAGAACTAGGTGTGTTTCCAAGTGCATTGAACCCAATGGAGATCTATCGTGATAATAGCGACATCGTGGCTTTGGCAAAGGAGCCAAGCTCCCACCAAAACTCTAGACATATTGAACGCAAGTATCATGTTATCTGGGATCATCTAGATAATAGTTTTGTGAAAGTACTCAAGATTCATACGAATTTGAACTTATCAGACCCAATGACGAAGCCTCTACCACGAGCAACACATGAAAAACACCCAATTATCATTGGTGTAAAATAATTTATGTAGAGTAGATTATTGACTCTAGTGCAAGTGGGGGGCTGTTAAAAATATGCCCTAGAGGTAATAATAATTGTTTTATTACTCATTCCCTAGTTTATAATTAATGTTAATGTTATATGTTATAACTGCAATGGTTCTCGAGTCTGCAGTAACCACGAGGCTCAGAGATAAACTCATGTGCACATGTAGAATAATAAACGGTAAAGTAGATTCCTAGTCTTGCCTCTAGGACTAGCTCAAGTGTTGCATGATAGTTCTGTTTTCCTGATCATAGGCATGAGTTAAGTGTAACAACAATGTCGGTAACATTGAGGGCACGATGGTAGAAGAACACCTGCTTTGAATTGACCCATGTGAAAGGATCGATATAGTTGACTAGAGGGGGTGAATAGGCAACTAACAATTTTTAGTTTTTCTTTACCAATTTAAACTTTGCATCAAAGTAGGTTGTCTAGATATGCGACTAGGTGGGAAACCTATATGATGCAATAACAACAAGCACACGAGCAAGCAAGGAATACAACACAATAAGAGTTTGCACAAGTAGAGGTGAGAGATAATCACTAGTGGAGTCGGTGGAGACGAGGATGTGTTACCGAAGTTCCTTCCCTTTGAGGGGAAGTACGTCTCCGTTGGAGCGGTGTGGAGGCACAATGCTCCCCAAGAAGCCACTAGGACCACCATATTCTCCTCATGCCCTCATACACTGTGAGATGTCGTGATTCCACTATTGGTGCCTTTGAAGGCGGCGACCAAACCTTTACAAACAAGGTTGGGGCTATCTCCACAACTCAATTGGAGGCTCCCAACGATACCACGGAGCTTCACCACAATGGAATATGGCTCTGAGATGACCTCAATCGTGTAGGGTGCTCAAACACCCCAGAGTAACAAGACCTGCAAGGGATTAGTTGGGGAATCAAATTTCTCTTGGTGGAAGTGTAGATCCGGACCTTCCCAACCAATCCCCAAAGAATCAACAAGTTTGATTGGCTAGGAAGAGAGATCGGGCGAAAATGAGCTTTGAAGCAACAATGGAGCTTGGGGGAAAAGAGGTAGGTCAACTTGGAGAAGAAGACCTCGTTTTATAAGGGGGAAACAATCCAACCGTTACCCCCATTCAGCCCCGCATAGAGCGGTACTGCCGCTAGGGGCAGCGGTACTACCGCTCCCCCTCATGGTACTACCGTGCAGACTGAGGAAGGCCAGAGGCGGAGCAGGATCTGGACCCAGGGCGGTACTAGCCGTGGTGGTAGGACGGTACTACCGCTTACGAGCGGTACTACCGTCTCTACTGCCGCTGCCAGTGCTGCAAAACCCGACACGAGAGGTGACACCCTCGAGTCGAGGCGGTAGGAGCTCAGAACAATAGCGGTACTACGGTTGAGAGCCCCAGGCGGTACTACCATTGTGGAGCAGTACTGTCGCTTGTGGCTCTTGAGCGGTACTACCGCCGGGGTCTGCAGTACTACCGCTGGGACCAAATTTCACACCGGAAGCAATGAGGGATCCTCCATCGAAGCGGGAAGGCTCAGTGGGTGCAAAGGGGATGCGTACGTGTTGATTCCACCCTAGCCTTTCCAATGCGTACCCCCTCTTGATAGTACGGTGACACCTACGAAACAAGTCCACCAAAACTGAAACGAAAGAGCTACACCGTGTTCGCTTGAAACTCTGAGGGGAAGGAATCGTCTCATGCCAAAGGATGAATCTGAAATGCTCAACACACACGATTAGTCCACAAAGGCATTGTCATCAATCACCAAAACTACTTAGAGAGATACATGCCTTAACAATCTCCCCCTTTTTGGTGGATTGATGACAACACGAGATTTGCACAAAGGTAAGACAAGAAAGTACATGAATCCCAAAACTACAAAATATAGACGGAGCTCCCCCTGAATGTGTGCACCTAATTAGAGGTTTCTTTGGAATGCAAGGCACACACATTAGGATCAACACTCCCTCTATATGTTATAGTCTGACAACATTAGCAACAAGTAATGGAACATATATAGCTCAGATGCAATAGAGTAGGAGTGAGCAAGGTATATAACAAGATAAACATGCAACTCACATACTACTAAGGTACTCAACAAACTAGATAATAAAAGTATAAGGTAGCATATGTCTCACACCATATGATAGGGTACCAGGTCTCACAAGCACAAACCAAACAAACGGAAAAGACGAGAAAAAAGTTTGCGAGAAAGACAGGCAAGGCAAACAAGCCACACAAATACATGCTCGCAACTCGACAATGACAAATCCCTAAGCTCTCTCCCCCTTTGGCATCGAGACACCAAAAAGGCAAAGAGTGCTGCTACGGCTCCAGGTGATAGCAAACTGGGGATCTCCATCACCACATCCCAGCGGGATCGTCTGCACCGCCATCATTAGTAGGAAACTGCTCGGTGTCTAAATCGGTCCACGGGCACTGTTGCTGAACCCACTCCTCCTCATCGGTGATCTTGTCCTCAGGTCCGCTGGCAACGTCGCACCCAACTAACACATGAGCTCCTTGTGACGGCTCCTGGCCTTCTTCTCAGACACATGAGTCGGGTACTGACCATGAGACTCCATGTAGAAGAGTTTCTTCATCTTGCTCTTGAGCTTATTTCCATGAGGGCTCTGCTCCAGAGGGCTCATAGTCATCGTCATCATCGGCATCAGCCTCTGTCTCCATGTTAGCAGCTCCACACGAATCTCAGACCTCGGAGCCGAGGTGCCCCAATTCTCCTTCTTCCTCAGACGCTTGATCTCATGAGGTACTAACTCCCCAGTCTCCAGCATCACATTCTGATAAACACGAGCCCATGCCTTCTCAATAAGCAACATGATAAATGGTCCATATATAGGGCACTTGCGCTCGGAGATGGCGGAGACCAGTTCAGACCACATGACATGAGAGATATCCAAGGATTCTCCGGTGTTTTCTTCCTTCTCATGCTGGCAGAAAAGAAGCATGTCCACGAGAAATGAGTGAACCATATCCAAGTTCCCAATGCGAGGAAAGAGGGTCTCCCTGAAGATGCGATGGAGTATGTCCAGAAAAGGAGGAAGCTCATAGGTCTCCTTCTGAGTCTCAAGGTTAATCTTCAAAGTACAGTATGACCAAAGAGATTGCTTGTGAGTGGAAGTTGCATGGCGGTGAGGGCGAAAGCCAACTGGGTTCTCAAGACCGTGATCTTCAACTCCAAGTAACTCCATGAAGGCCTTCCACTTGACGAGAGCAGCTTGCCATTTGTCATCCATGTCAGAGTCCTTTCCTCATCTGTTCCAAGATGGACAGTGGCGTAAAACCGAGCCACCAAATCCTTTCCCAGAACTCCTTTGCATATATTTCAGTCACCGACTTGGCCCTAGGCTTGGGCTTGACTGCAATCTTCTTCTTCTGCTGAGGAGGAGGAGGAACACTTGATGAGGCAGTCGCTGTCTCAGAGGTGCGGTAGCGCTTTGAAGTTGAACGCCCGGGGTTGACACAACGCACATGTTGCTCAGAAGGGTCATCACCTGGAACCAGACACACGGGCACAAGGAACAACAAGAAAGAACGATCATAAGCCACCAAACAAAACAACATGGATCGAAAATTTGCAGGAGTATGATGGAAGTGGGCATCCGGCGGTAGTATCGCGATCAATAAGCGGCAGTACCGCTCCAAGGGGGGCGGTAGTACCGCTCGAGTCAGGGGAACGGCGGTTCCCTACTGCCATGGTCAAATCCGACACTACCGGGATGCCAAATTCAAAAATACTCCTACAAAGTATCAATCCAAATAGTCTAGACGCCTTCTCCAACCTACTCAAGCCATGATTTAGCCAAAAATCGAGAGATGCAACAAGTATTGCCCCTAAACACTAGATTTTAAATCTAGGCACAAAGAGAATGGGAACGGGGGTAATACCGGCATCCATGGCAAGAGGATGGGGTGGGGATCGATTCCACCAAAGGAAATGGAGAGGGATGGCCCGAAGACGGCGGCCCGCAGGAGCCCTCTCGCGGCAAGTTGGCGCTGGAGAGACGAGGGGAGCGAGTGGGTTGCCCAAATGGGTATGGGGGAGAAGAAACCCCCCTGCCCCGACAAAACCCCCCAAGTCCCGCCCTGTAGCGGTAGTACCGCTTGTTACTCATAAGCGGTAGTACCGCGCACTCCCAGCGGAAGTACCGCCCAGCCAAGACTCAAAGGCTAGACACTCAAGAAGGGCTTAGCTCAAGAAGGAAAAAACTTCAAGAAGAGAGAGAAAACACAACAACACGAAGAACACCAGCAAGAGGACAAGAAGCACACACCTCTCTAAGAGAGGCCGGTGGCCGAGGCCACCTATGTTTGATTCAAGAGGTATGGCGCCGCGAAGATTTTAACCTTGGGCCCATGACCAAAACTCATCTTTGAAGCACAAGTACCATAAAAAATGGCTAATGTGAAAGACTTGATCAATTTATGCATAATGGGTGGAGGGAGAGTTCATTGAGAGAACAACACTCCCCCTATGTCCATGCCTACACCTAAACAAGACATCACAATGAGTATGGTGGGATGTGCAAGGGTTCAAGCCACATTGCTCGAATCAATGATATTTAGCTCATGCCTTAACTCGCGAAATCTTGCTTCATCCAAGGGCTTCGTGAAGATATCTGCAAGGTTACCATGGGTGTTGACATAGTTGAGCTCGATCTCCCCTCACCTAATGTGATCCTGGATGAAATGATACATAATCTCAATGTGCTTCGTCTTGAAGTGTTGCACTGGGTTGAGAGAAATCTTGATGGCACTTCCATTGTCACACCAAAGAGGCACTTTGTCACAAATGACACTGTAATCCTTCCAAGTTTGCCTCATCCATAGAAGTTGTGCACAACAACTACTGGCCGCCACATATTCCGCTTCGGTGGACGAGAGAGACACACAACTTTGCTTCTTGGAAGACCAACTCACCAAAGAGCAACCAAGGAATTGGCACCCTCCGGAAGTGGACTTCCTATCCACTTTGTCTCCTACCCAGTCCGAGTCCAAAAAACCCACAAGATTGAAGTTAGCTCCTCTTGGGTACCATAAGCCAAAGTTTGGGGTATGAGCCAAATATCGAAAGATTCGCTTGACCGCCACAAAGTGACTTTCCTTAGGTGCGGCTTGAAACCGTGCACAAATTCCCACACTCAACATGATATTCGGTCTAGATGCACAAAGGTAAAGCAAGGAGACAATCATGGAGCGATATACCTTTTGATCCACCGCTTTACCATTGGGATCAATGTCAAGTTGGCATTTGACGGGCATTGGAGTGGAAGCCGGCTTGACATCACTTAACTTGAATATCTTGAGCATGTCTTGAGTATATTTGGCTTGGTTGATGAAAGGTTCCTTCTCTTCTTTGCTTTATTTCAAACCCGAGAAAGAACTTCAACTCTCCCATCATGGACATCTTGAACTTTGAGGTCATGAGAGCGGCAAATTTCTCACTGAAAGTTTTGTTAGGGGCCCCAAAGATAATATCATCAACATATAGTTGGCATACAAACAACTCCCCTTTGGCCTTCTTAGTAAAAAGAGTGGGGTCAATTTTCCCAATTTCAAATCCACGATCTTGCAACAACTCAGTAAGGTGCTCATACCATGCACGTGGGGCTTGTTTAAGGCCGTATAGTGCCTTATCGAGTTGGTACACATGATCGGGAAAATAGGGATCCTCGAACCCCGGGGGTTGCTTGACATATACCAACTCATTAATGGGACCATTAAGAAAAGCACTCTTCACATCCATTTGTTGTAACTTGAAGTTATGATGAGATGCATAAGCAATCAACAAACAAATAGATTCAATGCGAGCAACGGGAGCAAAGGTTTCACCGTAGTCGATACCCTCGACTTGGGAGTAGCCTTGTGCTACCAACCGAGCCTTATTGTGAACAATAATTCTATGAGCATCTTGCTTGTTCTTGAATATCCACTTGGTTCCAATGACATTATGGTTCCCTGTTGTCCTTGGCACCAGTCTCCACACCTTGTTGTGCTCGAAGTTGTTGATTTCTTCATGCATGGCATTAAGCCAATTCGGACCCTCGAGCGCCTCATAGACCTTTTTGGGTTCAACACAAGAAACAAATGTGTGATGTTCACAATAGTTTGCCAATTGTCTATGAGTGCTTACCCCCTTTCTTAAGCTTCCAAGCACATTAGTCATTAGATGACCCTTGGTAGTGAGCTTGGATGCAAGCTTGGCGGCATGACGCTCCAATTCCTCCTCAGGAGTGAGTTGAGGAGCGGTAACTTGATCATCTTGAGCGTTGTCATGAGCTTGTTCTTGATCTTGAGCTTGCTCTTGATCTTGAACTTGCTCGGTGGTGAGAACTTGACCTTGCGCATCACTTGGTGGTTCACCACCATCTTGTGGTTGATCTTGCCCTTGATCTTGTTCATTTGGTTGAGGGCCTTCACTTTGTTCTTCGGAAGCATGTGGGTCTTGTGTTGGTGATGGTTCCACTTGAGTAGAATATTGTCCTTCTACTTCGGCCACAAGGGGTTCCTCAATGGGTAGGATGTGACAAATACCCATTCTTCTTATGGCTTGGGGAGGAATTTCATCACCTACATCACAAGTACCACTTTGCTCCACTTTGGAGCCATTATTCTCATCAAACTCCATGTTACACGTCTCCTCAATAAGTCCCGTGGACTTACTGAGAACACGGTAAGGATGAGAGTTTGTAGCATAACCAAAAAATATGCCCTCATGAGCTCTAGCCTCGAATTTAGACAACTGAACACCTTTCTTGAGAATGAAACAGTTACACCCGAACACCTGGAAGTACTTGAGGTTGGGCTTGTTACCGGTGAGTATCTCATATGGAGTCTTGTTCAAGCATTTGCGGAGATAGAGCCGATTGGATGCATGACACGCGGTGTTGATGGCTTCGGCCCAAAAGTTGTATGGAGACTTGAGACTTGAACTCCGCCATCATGGTCCTTGCCACATCCATCAACGTCCGGTTCTTCCTCTTCTCTACACCATTTTGTTGAGGGGTGTAAGGTGCAGAATATTGATGCTTGATCCCCTCATCACTAAGAAACTCATCCAAGGCGTAGTTCTTGAACTCGGTGCCATTGTCACTCCTTATCATCAAGATCTTTGCATTGTGTTGGCGTTGAGCTTCATTTGCAAAGTCGGTGACGGTTTGTTGGGTCTCACTCTTCCTCTTGAAGAAGTACACCCAAGTGTATCTTGAATACTTTCTACCCCCAAGACTATCAAAGGATGGAGACCCAAAGAGGTCCAAGTGAAGGATCTCCAAAGGCCTCTTTGAGTAAATGATAGTCGTGGGAGGGTGAGCCTTCTCATGTAACTGTCCTTCAATACAAGCACTGCAAGCACGATCTTTGGCAAAACTAACATTTGTTAGTCCACGGACATGGTCCCCCTTGGACATGGGCTAAACGGCGATGCCAAAGCCATCCCACATCAACTTTAGCCATTAGGCAAGTCGCGGTCTTATTGGGTCGCTCCAAAAAGTTAATCACATAGAGACCGTTCTCGACATGCCCAACAAAGGCTACTTTAAGAGTCTTGCTCCACAAGAGGGCCACAGTATCAATATCAAAGAAGGTAGCAAAGCCCATGAGTGCAAGTTGACAAATAGAAAGTAAATTGTATGCAAGGGACTCAAAAAGCATGACCTTCTCGATCGTCAGATCATGAGAAATGACAACCTTGCCAAGTCCCAATACCTTAGAGGATGAGGCATCACCCCACTCGACATTGGTGGGCATAGATGGAATCTTGTGCATGTCCACCACCAAGTCCTTGCTTCCGGTCATATGATTTGTGGCTCCACTATCGAGCAACCATGACCCCCACTGGAAGCAAACACCTACAAGAGATCAATGCTTGGTTTTAGGTACCCATTTTGTAATGGGTCTGATGACCCACAAGTATAGGGGATCTATCGTAGTCCTTTCGATAAGTAAGAGTGTCGAACCCAACGAGGAGCAGAAGGAAATGATAAGCGGTTTCCAGCAAGGTATTCTCTGCAAGTACTGAAATAAGTGGTAACAGATAGTTTTGTGATAGGATAATTTGTAACGAGCAATAAGTAACAAAAGTAAATAAAGTGCAGCAAGGTGGCCCAATCCTTTTTGTATCAAAGGACAATCCTGGACAAACTCTTATATAGATAAAAGCGCTCCCGAGGACACATGGGAATATCGTCAAGCTAGTTTTCATCACGCTCCTATGATTCGCGTTCGGTACTTTGATAATATGATATGTGGGTGGACCAGCGCTTGGGTACTGTCCTTACTTGGAAAAGCATCACACTTATGATTAACCTCTATTGCAAGCATCCGCAACTACAACAAAAGTATTAAGGTAAACCTAACCATAGCATGAAACATATGGATCCAAATCAGCCCCTTACGAAGCAACTCATAAACTAGGGATTAAGCTTTTGTCACTCTGGCAACCCATCATCTACTTATTACTTCCCAATGCCTTCCTCTAGGCCCAAATAATGGTGAAGTGTCATGTAGTCGACGTTCACATAACACCACTAGAGGAGAGACAACATACATCTCATCAAAATATTGAACGAAGACCAAATTCACATGACTACTAATAGCAAGACTTCTCCCATGTCCTCAGGAACAAATGTAACTACTCACAAAGCATATTCATGTTCATAATCAGAGGGGTATTAATATGCATATAGGATCTGAACATATGATCTTCCACCAAATAAACCAACTAGCATCAACTACAAGGAGTAATTAACACTACTAGCAACCCACATGTACCAATCCGGGACTTAGAGACAAGAATTGGATACAAGAGATGAACTAGGGTTTTGAGAGCAGATGGTGCTGGTGAAGATGTTGATGGAGATTGCCCTCTCCCGATGAGAGGAGCGTTGGTGATGACAATGGCGATGATTTCCCCTCCCGGAGGGAAGTTTCCCCGGTAGAACAGCTCCACCAGAGCCCTAGATTGGTTCCGCCAAGGTTCCGCCTCGTGGCGACGGAGTTTCGTCCGAGAAGATGGCTTCTGATTTTTTTCTCATCGAAAGACCTCATATAGCAGAAGATGGTCATCGGAGGGCCACCAGGAGCCCCACGAGGTAGGGGGGCGCCCCCACCCTCGTGAGCAGGGTGTGGCCCCCCTGGTGAACTTCTTGCTCTCGGTAATTTTTATATATTCTGAAAACGTCTTCCGTGAAGTTTCAGGACTTTTGGAGTTGTGCATTGCTCCTTTTCCAGCCTAGAATCCCAGCTGTCGACATTCTCCCTCTTTATGGAAACCTTGTAAAATAAGAGAGAATAGGCATAAGTATTGTGACATAATGTGTAATAACAACCCATAATGCAATAAATATCGATATAAAAGCATGATGCAAAATGGACGTATCAGGATCCTTTGATGTTAGTGACAAGGGTCTTAGGAACCCAAATAGACCATTCAATGTACTCGTAAGGTGAACCAAAAAGTTTAGCATAAACATGTCCATCACTAGCACGGCATAACACATAGGAAGGGTTAAAGTCGCCGGCTTTGTTGGAAGGGGTGGCATTACCCTTCTTGACACCACCACCCTCCACATTGTTCTTCTTCTCCTTAGAAGCACCCCCCCTATTTCACAAAAATTTGCTTGAGAGGAGGAGGTTGTTTGGCCTTGTCATTTTTCTTCTTGTTCTTGGACATGGGTGCGAATCCAATTCCCTCCTTGGCCACAACTTCCTTTCGATTGCTCAAAAGATCTTTAGGTTCTTCTCACCTTGTATGCACGACACAAGGCCTTTATCAAGTTGCTCCTTCAACTTTGCATTCTCCTCAACAAGATGCACATGCTCACAACAAGGGTTAGTAGCATTTGCATTATCAATTAGAACCATATGAGGAAAAGTGGCTTTCTCCTTGGTTAGCTTCACTTGGAGTTGATCATGAGACTCTTTAAGGCTAGCATGAGTACCCTTCAAGGTCTTGTGACCCTTGTCAAGTATATAAAACTCCTCCTTGAGTCTAGCAAGATCGACCCCAAGTTTTGCCTTCTCGGAATTTAGCACATGAGATACAACAAGAGCATGATCAAGATCTTTCTTCAATTTAGCTTGGTTATCGTTGTGTGACTCCTCAAGAGCCAAATGATGACCGTGCTCCTCCTCAAGCGTATTAGAGAGATCTGATATATCATCGGCATAGTCATGACTATGCCCCTCCATCTTAGAGATGGTTCCTTCATGAGCCTCGATCATGTCATTGGCTTCACCAAGTTGTTCCAAGAGAGCAACAAAGTGCTTCTTGGATTTACCCTTGAGCTTACTCATAAAAGACTCAAATTCATTTTCCTCCTCATTAGACTCCTCATTTTCATCAATGCAATCCGTCAAAGAAGGATTAGTAATGATGGTAGTTTTGATGTTGGGGGTTACCTTGTTGGTGGCTTTAGCCATGAGGCACTTGGCGGTGATGTTCTCATTGGGTGAGTCGAAGAGAGACACCCATGGAGTTGTCGCAATGGCAACGGAGGCCATGGCAACCGACTCACCGTCTTCATCATCATCCTCATCCTCATTGTACTCTTCTTGTGCCACCAACCCCTTGGGAGGAGTCTTCTTGGTGAAGTTGCTCTTGTTAGGGAAGGACTTGGCCTTGTCTTTTCAGATGAGCTTGCCACCATTGTCTTCCCTCTTCTCATATGGGCACTCCGCAACAAAGTGGCTCACATTGCCACAATTATAGCAAGTCCTCACTCGTTGCTTGCCCTTCGCGCCACTTGTGTTGTTCTTGTTGAAGTTGGGCCTCGTGTTCTTCTTGCTCCAAAATTTCCTTGAAGCAAGAGCCATGTGCTCATGATAAGCATATTTTGTATCTTCAGGATTGCTCTCCTCTTCTTCATCTTCATCCTCTTCTTCCACACTAACCTTGGCCTTCAAGGCAAGGTTGGGCTTCTTTGCTCTTTGAGAACGCAACACCGCATTGTTGGCGGTCTTGTCCAAGATCCTCATTGCCACAAACTCATCCAACACTTCACTTGAGGACAAGGTGTGGAAGTCCGGCCTTTGACGAATGACGGAGGACATGGCCTTGTGGTAAGGCATCATGGCTTTGAGGAACTTGCGCTTGATCCAATTTCCATCTGTATCCTTGCTCCCATGATCTTGGAGTGAGACCGTGAGAGTGGTTAATCTCCGGTAAAGCTCACGAGGTTCTTCATCTTCATTCATTGCAAACTCATCGGCTTCATCTTGCACCACTTCATAGTTGGAGCGTTGAATGCTCGCGCTTCCCTTGTAAAGGGATACAACATGGTGCCATGCTTCCTTGGCCACGGCGAAGGGTTGGAGATGTGCAATATCTTCAGATGGAATTGCATCTTGGACGATGAAGATGTTGGGGAACGCAGTATTTCAAAAAATTCTCTACGATAACGCAAGATCTATCTAGGAGATGCATAGCAACAAGAGGGGGAGAGTATGTTTACGTACCCCCGTAGACCGAAAGAGGAAGCGTTATGAAACACAGTTGATGTAGTCGAACATCTTCGCGATCCAACGGATCAAGTACTGAACGCACGACACCTCCGCGATCTGCACACATTCAGCTCGGTGACATCCCTCGTACTCTTGATCCAGTTGAGGCCGAGGGAGAGTTTCGTCAGCACGACGGCGTGATGACGGTGATGATGAAGTTACCGACGCAGGGCTTTGCCTAAGCACTACAACAATATGATCGAGGTGGAATTCTGTGGAGGGGGCACCGCACACGGCTAAGCAATCAACTTGTGTGTCTATGGGGTGCCCCCTCCCCCGTATATAAAGGGGTGGAGGATGGGGCCTGCCGGCAACCTTGGGCGCCCCCCCAAGGGGGAATCCTGCTCCTAGTAGGAGTTGGTTCCCCCCTTTCCTAGTCCTACTAGGAGGGGAAGGAAGGGAGAGAGGGGAGGAAGGAAAGGGGGGCCGACCCCCCTCCTAATTCAGATTGGGCTTGGGGGCGTGCCTCTTGGCCTTCTCCTCTCTCTTCCACTAAAGCCCATGTAGGCCCATTAAGCCCCCGGGGGGTTCCGGTAACCTCCTGGTACTCCGGTAAATGCCCGAACTCATCCGAAACCATTACGATGTCCAAACATAACCTTCCAATATATCAATCTTCATGTCTCGACCATTTCAAGACTCCTCGTCATGTCCGTGATCACATCTGGGACTCTGAACTACCTTAGGTACATCAAAACACATAAACTCATAATACCGATCGTCATTGAACGTTAAGCGTGCGGACCCTACGGGTTCGAGAACTATGTAGACATGACCGAGACTCATCTCCGGTCAACAACCAATAGCGGAACCTGGATGCTCATATTGGTTCCTACATATTCTACGAAGATCTTTATCGGTCAAACCGCATAACAACATATGCTGTTCCCTTTGTCGTCGGTATGTTACTTGCCCGAGATTCGATCGTCGGTATCTCAATACCTAGTTCAATCTCGTTACCGACAAGTCTCTTTACTAGTTCTGTAATGCATCATCCCGCAACTAACTCATTAGTCACATTGCTTGCAAGGCTTATAGTGATGTGCATTACTGAGAGGGCCCAGAGATACCTATTCGATACATGGAGTGACAAATCCTAATCTCGATCTATGCCAACTCAACAAAAACCATCGGAGACACCTGTAGAGCATCTTTATAGTCACCCAGTTACGTTGTGACGTTTGATAGCACACTAAGTGTTCCTCCGGTATTCGGGAGTTGCATAATCTCATAGTCATAGGAACATGTATAAGTTATGAAGAAAGCAATAGCAATAAACTAAACGATCATAGTGCTAAGCTAACGGATGGGTCAAGTCAATCACATCATTCTCTAATGATGTGATCCCGTTCATCAAATGATAACTCATGTCTATGGTTAGGAAACTTAACCATCTTTTGATTAACGAGCTAGTGAAATAGAGGCATACTAGTGACACTCTGTTTGTCTATGTATTCACACATGTACTAAGTTTTCGGTTAATACAATTCTAGCATGAATAATAGACATTTATCATGATATAAGGAAATATAAATAACAACTTTATTATTGCCTCTAGGTCATATTTCCTTCAGTCTCCCACTTGCACTAGAGTCAATAATCTAGACTACATTGTAATGATTCTAACACCCATGGAGTCTTGGTGTTGATCATGTTTTGCTCGTGAGAGAGGCTTAGTCAACGGGTCTGCAACATTCAGATCCGTATGTATCTTGAAAATCTCTATGTCTCCCTCCTTGACTTGGTCACAGATGGAATTGAAGCGTCTCTTGATGTGCTTGGTTCTCTTGTGAAATCTAGATTCCTTTGCCAAGGCAATTGCACCAGTATTGTCACAAAATATTTTCATTGGACCCGATGCACTAGGTATGACACCTAGATCGGATATGAACTCCTTCATCCAGACTCCTTCATTTGCTACTTCCGGAGCAGCTATGTACTCCGCTTCACACGTAGATCCTGCCACGACGCTCTTCTTGGAACTACACCAACTGACAGCTCCACCATTCAATAAAAATATGTATCCGGTTTGTGACTTATAGTCATCGGATCAGTGTCAAAGCTTGCATCGACGTAACTGTTTATGACGAGCTCTTTGTCACCTCCATAAATGAGAAACATATCCTTAGTCCTTTTCAGGTATTTTAGGATGTTCTTGACCACTGTCCAGTGATCCACTCCTGGATTACTTCGGTACCTCCCTGCTAAACTAATAGCAAGGCACACATCAGGTCTGGTACATAGCATTACATACATGATAGAGCCTATGGCCGAAGCATAGGGAACACCTTTCATTTTCTCTCTATCTTCTGCAGTGGTCGGGCATTGAGTCTGACTCAACTTCACACCTTGTAACACAGACAAGAACCCTTTCTTTGCTTGATCCATTTTGAACTTCTTCAAAACTTTATAAAGGTATGTGCTTTGTGAAAGTCCAATTAAGTGTCTTGATCTATGTCTATAGATCTTGATGCCCAATATATAAGCAGCTTCACCGAGGTCTTTCATTGAAAAATTCTTATTCAAGTATCCTTTTATGCTATTCAGACATTCAGTATCATTTCCGATCAACAATATGTCATCCACATATAATATCATAAATGCTAGAGAGCTCCCACTCACTTTCTTGTAAATACAGGCTTCTCCAAAAGTCTGTATAAAACCATATGCTTTGATCACACTATCAAAGTGTATATTCCAACTCCGAGAGGCTTGCACCGGTCCATAAATGGATCACTGGAGCTTGCACACTTTGTCAGCACCTTTTAGATCGACAAAACCTTCTGGTTGCATCATATACAACTCTTCTTTAAGATATCCATTAAGGAATGCAGTTTTGACATCCATTTGCCATATTTCATAATCATAAAATGCGGAAATTGCTAACATGATACGGACGGACTTAAGCATCGCTACGGGTGAGAAGGTCTCATCGTAGTCAACTCCATGAACTTGTTGAAAACCTTTCGCAACAAGTCAAGCTTTGTAGATAGTAATATTACCGTCAGAGTCAGTCTTCTTCTTCAAGATCCATTTATTCTTTATGGCTTGCCGATCATCGGGCAAGTCAACCAAAGTCCATACTTTGTTCTCATACAAGGATCCCATCTCAGATTTCATGGCCTCAAGCCATCTTGCGAAATCTGGGCTCATCATCGCTTCCTCATAGTTCGTAGGTTCATCATGGTCAAGTAACATGACTTCCAGAATAGGATTACCGTACCACTCTGGTGCGGATCTTACTCTGGTTGAGCTACGAGGTTTGATAGTAACTTGATTAGAAGTTTCATGATCAACATCATTAGCTTCCTCATGTCAGGACCCCGATTCCAAGTCACATCGATCTAGCCGATAACACGTCATATCACATTGCGGCCTCACGCACGGTATCCCCACGGGTGTCTCCTTACCATGGCCCGAGACCATTTGCGCCTTTTGGCTCACGTATATGATAGTGTTGCTAGCATCCATACGACAGAGAACTCGGGCCGACATGGCTAGTCGTGAACCCATAGCGGCAGAGACCTATGGGGACAGGCATACATGAATCACATCGAGCATGTCGGTCAACAGCGTGTGAATCCGGGCTGTAGCACTGGGCTAACAGGACTCCGGGGAACCTGGGCTGTAGCAGGCTAGGCAGGACTCCGGATGTGACCGCGTGACATTTCCCCGAAGGGACAGACATAGGAACAAAGTGAAACACATGCCGGCCAGTCAAGTGTCCTGAGCAGTAGTGCTGGGCTAGCAGGACTCCGGTGAACCGGGCTGTAGCGGACTACTATGGCTTGAGGAGCACTAGACTACATTTCCCCATAAGAGGGGCTGCCAAGGATAAACAACTAGATTGTCGGATCCCACACATACCAAGCATTTCAATCATACACACAATATGCTCGATATGTGCAAATACAACATGGCATCACAACAAAACTCTACAACTCAAGTACTTTATTTAAAGGCTCTAGAGAGCCATACATAACATGTTCATACAGGTAGGGGTCACATGACCCGACACTCAAGTCATACAAGCATACAAGCACATGCGGAAGCAAATAGTCTGAGTACAGACACTAGAAAGAAAGAAGGCTTGTCGAAGCCTGTCTATCTACATAGGGCCCTCCATGGCCAGGATCACCACCTGGGTGGCAAGTTACTCATCGGCGTCGAGGTCTACATAAAACCCATCGGAGGGGGCGGTGTTGTCATCTGAAAACAGTAATTAAAGCAACATGAGTACAAAGGTACTCAGCAAGTCTTACAACAAAACCTACTATACATGCTCATTCTCAAGAAGGTGGTGGAGTTATTGCAGCAAGCCAGCTTTGACTCTTGGCTAAGCTATCCTACGAGACACCACTAGTAAAATAGTTTTCGCACACGAGTCCACTAATCACCAACACAGTACTCCACCGGGGATCCTCCCTCGTCATCCTACGAGAGGGCCATCCTCGGTACTCCCACTTATCTTGAGTCTTTTAGTAGTAACCATTAACTTGTCTATGAATTGTATAGGCAACCAAGTAGTCCTTTACCACAGACGTGGCTATTCGAATAGTTTTATACCCTGCAGGGGTGCACTTCGTCACACATGTTTCCACCACTTACCGTCTGCACACGACATGTGCTCGGCAAACTTCAAGCGAAAGCCGACGTGGGTGTAGACCACGACCTGACTAACCGCACAAGTCTCTAGTCCAGGTTTATCACCTATTCGGGTTCCATCCACAAGGAAATCCGGCCGAGGTGTCCTCAACGGCCCTAAATGATGTGTGCAGGGTTCCCGAGACACCAAACGAGCGACTCGGTACATCGTGCCACGGTGTATCTACCGCATCATAGCCCACCCCTAGGGTCAGCGCTACGCACGGCCGCCAACACATAACCTACAAACACCAGAAACTAGTTGCAACTCCTGGACAGAGGACGAGAGGGGTCAGTAAGTCGAGCGGGGTCATATTTCAGGGCCCAATGTGTGGTAGTAGCTGAATCCTAAATCACGCATACAGATCTCAGTTCTTATGGACGGCCTCAATGAAACAACCCACCATGTACTCCTACATGGCCTCTCATCGATACCTTTACCAAAACATGTTCAACACATCCCTCACATTACCGACATAATCATTTCACTCTAGCCCATCACCCAGATGAACCAGACCTGACACAACTCTAAGCATAGCAGGCATAGCAAGGTAGGAAACACATACATGGCTCAATCAACTCCTACACATGCTAGTGGGTTTCATCTAGTTACTGTGGCAATGACAGGTCATGCATAGGATAAGTGTTCAACTACCGCAGCACACAGCAGTTTGAAACGTTGTTGTCTTAATGCAGTAAGTGAGAGCAGAAGCGAGAACATGGGATTGTATCGACATGATCAATGGGGATGCTTGCCTGATGGAGTAGTAGTAGGGTACTGCCCTTCAGTTGGATACTCGGAGATATCCTCGGAGGCAGAACCTACCACAAAAGACATCACAGAATATAATCATCACATGGCAATATGCAACAATATGATGCATGCTATGACATGGCAAAATGAGGTGTCCTGCCTAATGCAATGTGAAACAAGTTGAATTGGGTCCATTTGAATCAAAGATTCAAATGGAAGCTTATGTTATTAAGCATTATAAGTGTATTATCTTGTTTCACCTAAACAGCAAGGTTAAAGTGTTTTGTCATGCATGAAACCATTACAGATGGAAAGATTGAATTTTTCTGATCAAATTTCATATATAAATCTTTTCAATCTGAGTTATAGATTATTTTCTATGATTTTTAGAAGTTTTGGTTATTTTCTGGAATTTCCTATATAAGAATAAATCCAGAAAAGGATTTACCGCGTCAGCTTGGCGTCGGTGTGACGTCAGCGGGTCAAAGGCGCCAGCCCAGGTCAAACCTAACTGGTGGGCCCCATCTGTTAATGTCACAACTAACTAACAGAGTTAGTTAGTGTTTCGTTAGCACTAAACTAGGTTAGTTAGGCCCTGGGCCCACATGTCAGTGAGTCAACCTGTTAACTAAAATAATTAGTGTTAACTAAACTAATTCTAATTAGACAGGGGCATGGCCCACATGTTAGTGACTCAGGGGAGGTCAACCTGGGCCCACATGGGGTCAAACAGGGTCAAACTCACCGGCGTTTAGCCGCCGGCGAGGCCAGACGTGGCAGAGCAGCCCGGGTTTCACCTACAAAGCACCGTTCGGCATGCGGAGCACAGCTACGGGACGCGGACGCTCGTCCACATCCAACCAGGGTGGTGGCGCAGCCGGGAAGTGGCCGGAGTGGCCCGGCGACGAGCTTGGCGGCGGCCGAAGCTCGGGTGCAGGTGGGGATGATGCTGTGGTGCGTAAATGAGCGCGGCGAGGTGCTACGGGGGTTCTACGTGATGCGGGGAGCGTGTTGGGGCATGCCTGGGACCAAATGGTCACCGGAGCATTGCCGGCTGAGGGAGTCCTGGATTAGGGGGTGTTCGGGTAGCCGGACTATACCTTCAGCCGGACTCCTGGACTATGAAGATACAAGATTGAAGACTTCATCCCGTGTCCGGATGGGACTTTCCTTGGCATGGAAGGCAAGCTTGGCGATGCGGATATTCAAGATCTCCTACCATTGTAACCGACTCTATGTAACCCTAACCCTATCCGGTGTCTATATAAACCGGAGGGTTGTAGTCCGTAGGCAATCAACTCCATATACAACAATCATACCATAGGCTAGCTTCTAGGGTTTAGCCTCCTTGATCTCGTGGTAGATCTACTCTTGTACTACCTATATCATCAATATTAATCAAGCAGGACGCAGGGTTTTACCTCCATCAAGAGGGCCCGAACCTGGGTAAAACATCGTGTTCCCTGCCTCCTGTTACCATCCGGCCTAGACGCACAGTTCGGGACCCACTACCCGAGATCCGCCGGTTTTGACACCAACATTGGTGCTTTCATTGAGAGTTCCTCTGTGTCGTCGCCTTTAGGCCCGATGGCTCTTTTGATCATCAACAACGATGTGGTCCAGGGTGAGACTTTGCTCCCCGGACAGATCTTCGTCTTCGGCGGCTTCGCTCTGCGGGCCAATTCGCTCGGCCACCTGGAGCAGATCGAAAGCTACGGCCCTGGCCAACAAGTCGGGTTTGGAAGCTTAAACTACACGGCTGACGTCCGCGGAGACTTGATCTTCGACGGGCTCGAGCCACGACCAAGCGCGCCGCACTATCTCGAGGGGCATGATCTAGCTCTGCCCCCGGACAGTGTCCTGGAGGCCGCACACGCATCGGTTCCGACCCCTAACTCGGAGCCTATTGCGCCAATCGAGGATGAGCGGTTGGAGGTCACCTTGGGGGCTGCGATCCCGAAAGCGATCGAGCCGAACGCTAGCCCCGCACTCTGCACGACCCGTGACTCCGAGGATCCGGACTCCTCCCCGGACTCCGAACCCCCCGCGCCCCTGCCAATCGAATCCGATTGGGCGCCGATAATGGAGTTCACCACCGTAGACATCTTTCAGTATTTGCCTTTTGGCGACATCCCGAATTCTCTTAAGTCTCTCTCTTTATCAGGAGAGCCCTGGCCGGACTACGGTCAGCGAGGGTGGGATACGGACGATGAGGAAATTCAAAGCCCACCCACCACCCACTTTGTAGCCACTATCGACGATCTAACCGACATGCTTGACTTCAGCTCCGAAGACATCAACGGCATGGACGACGATGTAGGAGACGAACAGGAACCAGCACCTGCAGGGCGCTGGAAGGCCACCTCGTCATATGACATATATATATGGTGGATACTCCAAAAGATGGAGATGGCGATGGAACAGTGGGGGACGATGCCCCCAAGAAACAGCCAAAGCGCGGGCGTCAGCGGCGCCGCTCTAAATCCCGCCAAAGCAAAAACGGTGATTCCGGCATGGGAGATAATACTACCCCGGATAGCGCCGAGGAACACCCACCTCAGCAAGATTCGGCACAGGAAGATGGAGAAGCCAGCCCTCATGAGAGAGGGGCAGACCAAGAGGTCGAGGATGATAACTATACGCCTCCCTCCGAAGACGAGGCAAGCCTCGATGACGACGAATTCGTCATACCATCAGACCCCGCCGAACAAGAGCGTTTTAAACGCAGGCTTTTAGCCACGACAAGCAGCCTCAAGAAAAAGCAGCAACAACTTAGAGCTTCCCAAGATTTGCTAGCTGACAGATGGACTGAAGTCCTTGCAGCCGAAGAGTATGAACTCGAACGCCCCTCCAAGAGTTACCCGAAGCGCAGGCCGCTACCCCGATCAGAGGAGGAAGCACCTACATCACCAGCGCATGACATGGCAGACCGGCGACCTCGCGGCCGCGACAGAGAGGCCTGTCGGCCCTCCACCCAAGCCATGCCCCGACGCCGCTCAACTAAGGCACGGGAAAATGCGCCCGACCTGCAAGACATACTGGAGGATAAGGCAAGACAAACAAGATCAATCTACGGATCGCGCAGGCGCCCTACGACATGTGACAATGATCTTCACTCCGGATACAACAAATCCGGCCGTGCCGAACACAACAGACATAGCTCTTCTGAGCTGCGTCGTGATATAGCCCAGTACAGAGGCGTCGCACACCCGCTATGCTTCACGAATGAAGTAATGGATCATAAAATCCCAGAGGGTTTCAAACCCGTAAACATCGAATCATACGATGGCACAACAGATCTGGCGGTATGGATCGAGGATTATCTCCTTCACATCCACATGGCACGCGGCGATGATCTACACGCCATCAAATACCTCCCGCTCAAACTTAAAGGACCGGCCCGACATTGGCTTAACAGCTTGCCAGCAGACTCAATCGGTTCTTGGGAGGACCTGGAAGCCGCATTCCTCGACAACTTCCAGGGCAGTTACGTGCGACCGCCGGATGCCGACGACTTAAGCCACATAATTCAGCAGCCAGAGGAATCGGCCAGAAAATTCTGGACACGGTTCCTAACAAAGAAAAACCAGATAGTCGACTGTCCGGACGCAGAGGCCCTAGCAGCCTTCAAGCATAACATCCGTGACGAGTGGCTTGCCCGACACCTGGGACAGGAAAAGCCGAAATCCATGGCAGCCCTCACGACACTCATGACCCGCTTTTGCGCGGGAGAAGACAGCTGGCTAGCTCGCAGTAACAACTTATCAAAGAACCCTGGTAATTCGGATACCAAGGACAAAAGTGGCAGGACACGTCGGAATAAGCAAAAACGCCGCGTTAACAGCGACAGCAATGAAGACACGGTAGTCAATGCCGGATTCAAAGGCTATAAATCCGGTCAGCGGAAAAAGCCATTCAAAAAGAATACTCAGGGCCCGTCCAGTTTGGACCGAATACTCGATCGCTTGTGCCAGATACATGGCACCCCCGAAAGGCCAGCCAATCACACTAACAGGGATTGTTGGGTGTTCAAGCAGGCAGGCAAGTTAAGGGCCGAAAATAGAGACAAGGGGCTGCACAGCGACGACGAGGAGCCCAAGCCGCCGAACAACAATGGACAGAAGGGCTTTCCCCCACAAGTGCGGACGATGAACATGATATACGCAACCCACATTCCCAAGCGGGAGCGAAAGCGTGCGCTACGGGACGTATACGCGATGGAGCCAGTCACCCCAAAGTTCAACCCATGGTCGTCCTGCCCGATCACTTTTGATCGAAGGGACCATCCCACTAGCATCCATCATGGTGGCTTCGTCGCATTGGTTCTCGACCCAATCATCAACAGATTTCATCTCATAAGAGTCCTCATGGACGGCGGCAGTAGCCTGAACCTACTTTATCAGGATACAGTGCGGAAAATGGGCATAGATCCCTCAAGGATTAAGCCCACAAGAACGACCTTTAAAGGCGTTATACCAGGTGTAGAAGCCAACTGTACAGGCTCAGTAACACTTGACGTGGTCTTCGGATCCCCGGACAATTTCCGAAGCGAAGAGTTAATCTTCGATATAGTCCCGTTTCGCAGTGGCTATCACGCCCTGCTCGGACGAACCGCATTCGCAAAGTTCAATGCGGTGCCGCACTACGCATATCTCAAGCTCAAGATGCCAGGCCCTCGAGGAGTAATTACGGTCAACGGAAACACCGAACGCTCCCTTCGTACGGAGGAGCATACGGCGGCTCTCGCAGCGGAGGTACAAAGTAGCCTTCTCAGGCAATTCTCCAGTCTGGCTATTAAAAAGCCAGACACTGCCAAGCGCGCCCGGAGTAACCCACAGCAGGACCGCCTGGCACACTTTGAGCAAGCGTAGCAATGCAGCCCCAACCCCAGCTTTCGCGACATAGCGAAACCAGTACCTCGCGTACATAACTACGCCCTTGAAATACCATGGGCACAGGGGAAGGGGCACAATAACGGCATGCCCAAAATACGGCTTAAAACATACTAGGGGCCGCCGGATTCTTTTTTTAATTTTTTCTTACTTTCAGGACTCCATACTTCGGACGACCTGTTCGGCAATACGACTGCCGCACAAACGATGCAAGATCCAGGGAGGCAGACAAGCCATGCCGCATTATGGAACTCCCAGGTGGTCTCTGTTACGAGCGGTATACCTGTTTTAAATACAATTCCGCGGCCTGCCCCTGGTCAGGACATACTGAATAGTCCAATATCTTTTGCTTACCGCACTATTTGTATCGTTCGGCTTTGATAAATAGCCTCTCTATAAACAGTGCTTAGCTTCTTGTCTATTTTTTGCATTATCTTCTTTTCACATTTATGTTTATTAAATGACATAATTGCACCCGTACACCATGGTACGGCAAACACGCCAGGGGCTTCAGTACCCCTCATAATGGTGTGAGAAGTCCGTACACTTTCACAAGTGCGGCACCCCGAACTTATAGCACTATATGCATCGGCTCTGAATCATGATTTGGGTCAATAGTTGGGTTTGCCCGGCTCCTATGTTTTGGTGCCTTACGTTCCGCTCTATCGGCTAAGGTAGCACTAGGAGAACCACTGCGATTGTGCCCCGGTTCAGCTGGGTTAAGCACCTCAGTGGAGAAAGCTAAAACTGACTGTCATGATGAGGCGAGAGATCGGTCGCTGTTCGAGAGGTTTTTCGAGTCCCTAAAGACTTATGCCGCTTCGAGCGAGGAGCTGGCTTTGTCCGGCCAAGGCATGGATAGCGCCCCGAACTCGGTCTTTCGAACTAGGGGCTTCGCTGAAATTTAAAATTATAGAGTTCTATGGCTAAGTGAGAGTGTTCAAGCATTATAGTCCGATTGCTTGGTTCGTTGTGCTGAGCGCCTCCCTCGAAGGACCCAACTATGGGAAAAAGAGCGCTCAGGTTTATCCCGAACACCCCAGCACTAGTGGCATGGGGGCAGAAGCCGACGACTGGCCATCTCTCAATTTTTTGATAAACGGTCGCACAGAAAGTAATATTTTAAATTCAATAAGCATTGCTTAGCGCATATGAACAAGTTTTCAGCGCACAGGATAAACACGAGCGAGTTCATTCAAAAATCACATCCTTGGTACATTCATCCGCCACAAGGCGGGCACCTGCAAGAACATCCTTGTAGTAGTTCTCGGGCTTGCGATGCTCCTTCCCCGGCGGCGGCCCGTCCTTCACAAGCTTCTCACCGTCCAGCTTACCCCAGTGCACCTTTGCACGGGCAAGGGCCCGACGGGCACCTTCGATGCAGACGGAGCGCTTGATGACCTCGAGCCTCGGACAGGCCTCCACCAGCCGCCGCACCAGCCTGAAATAGCTCCCAGTCAGGTCCTCTCCGGGCCACAGCCGAACTATGAAGCCCTTCATGGCCTGTTCGGCCGCCTTGTGGAGCTCGACCAGCTGTTTCAGCTGGTCGCTCAAAGGCACAGGGTGTCCGGCCTCAGAATACTGAGACCAGAACACCTTCTCAGTCGAGCTGCCCTCTTCATCTCGGTAGAATGCGGCGGCGTCAGATATGTTGCGGGGAAGATCTGCGAATGCCCCTGGAGAGCTCCGGATTTGGGTAAGTAACAAGTAGTTTACTTTTATATTTATGCTTTGCATGAAGAATGCCTTACCCGCTGCTATCTTCCTCATCTCGTCCAACTCTTGGAGGGCCTTTTGGGCTTCGGCCTTGGTAGACTTGGCAGTCTCAAGGGCCGTCGCGAGCTCGGATGCTTGCGCCTTTGACTCAAGCTCCAAACTCTCAGGTTTTTTCATGAGAGCCTGAATCTCTTGCTGCACCTCGCCGACCTGAGCCCCAAGTCTGTCTCGCTTGGTGCGCTCCGCGGCCGTTTTCTTTTCGGCCTCAGACAACGCCTGCTTAAGGGTCGCCACCTCAGTCGTGGCCCCTACAATAAGCAGTACAATCCTGTTATTTTTTTTTGCAATCACGCCTTTTTATAGGCACTTTTTTTGTAAGGTATTTCTTACCTTCTCTCTCCTCGAGCTGCCGCTTGGCAAGGCCGAGCTCTCGCTCGGTCCGCTCGAGGTCCTGCTTCAGGACACCCACCTCCGCAGTCAGTGCGGTAGTGGATAGCAGCGAAGCCTGCATACGCATATTGACTCTTTTTTGTTAGACTGCTGTGATATTTAATAGATCCTATATTCAGCTTTTCTTTCCGAACGCCAAACAGAGCATCAGGGGCTACTGTCTATGCGGTAATATTTTTACATATTTTTACTTACCTCGAAGCCTGTTAGAAGGCTAGCGCAAGCTTCAGTTAGTCCGCTCTTGGCGGACTGAACCTTCTGGATCACCATACTCATAATAGTACGGTGCCCGTCGTCGATGGAGGCGCCGTCAAGCACCTCCAGCAGATTGTCTGGCACCCGCGGTTGGACGGAGGCCGCCGGCTCAGAAGGCTTGCTCCTCTTGGAAGGAGTTCGCCTACCGCGGTCCGGAACTGTGGAAGATTCCGGCGCGATGTCCAGCACAAAGCCGGACTTGGAGCCCTGGGGGGCCTTATCCCCTTCACTCCTGGAGTCCGGGAGGTTGCCTTGCGGCTCCTCCGGGACCACCTCCTCCTGCCCCGGAGCTTGTCGCGACGCCACTTCGGTGCCGTCTGCAGTACGGGGGGAGACAGCGGGTGGAACTGAGTTCACGTCCGATGAGTCCAGGGAGCCGCCCGACGATTCGTCGAATTCGGCCCCGGGCGGACTGCATAATTACATTCGAAATTAGGGAAAGCTGTGCAACAAAGGAACATCATGAGTTATTCTGATATCCGAACTTACGATTTCGCCGGACGCTTGGCCCTGTTTGGCCACTCCTCTTTGCCCTCTTCGGCGTTGGGGGCGTAGTTCGGCGGAGGGGTCTTCCTTTTCCTAGACCCCTCGGTCTCCCCCGTTGGGGCGGCCTTCCTCTTCTCTCCTCCCTCCGCTGGGTGGGAGACTTTTCTTCTTCCTCCTCCTTGTTTTCGCGGGAGGAGGGCGTCTCGGACTCGTCAGATGATGAGTCCGACACCACCACGTTGCGGGCACTCTTTCGAGTCCCCGTGGTCTTCTTCTTCTTGGCCTTCTTCTCCGGCACCACATAAGGCGCCGGAACCAGCAGCTTCACTAGTAGAGCTGGGGATGGGTCTTCGAGCAGCAGAGCCGGACAGTTAATCGGTCCGGATATCGCTCGCCAAGCCTGTCAAAGGTAAGGGAGTTTAGATCCCGCATAGAGTCAAACTATGAAAAAAGCTTAACATCTTGTAAAAGATGAAGATAGATTACCTCGCTAGCGTGACACTGCGAGCTGTATTCGCGGTCTTCGGAAGCGGATGCGGGAGCCTCGCCGCCCATGAATAGCACCTTCCAGGCTTCTTCGTACATCGTGTCGAAGAGCCTGCTAAGGGTTTGGTGCTGTGCCGGGTCGAACTCCCACAGATTAAAATCCCGTTGTTGGCACAGGAGGATCCGGCGGACGAGCATAACCTGGATTACATTAACAAGCCGGATTGGCTTGTTCACCAGGGACTGGATGCATGTTTGCAATCCGGTCACCTCTTTTTCGTCACCCCATGACAGGCCCGTCTCTTTCCAGGACATAAGCCGCGTGGGGGGTCCGGATCGGAACTCGGGGGCTGCGATCTAGTTCGGATCGCGTGGCTCGGTGATGTAAAACCACCCGAATTGCCACCCCTTTAGGGTCTCCACAAAGGAGCCCTCGAACCACAGGACGTTGGCCATCTTGCTCGCCATGGCGCCTCCGCACTCCACCTGGCTGTCGCGCACCACCTTGGGATTGACGTTGAAGGTCTTGAGCCAGAGGCCGAAATGAGGGCGGACGTGGAGGAAAGCCTCGCACACGATGATAAACGCCGAGATGTTGAGGATGAAGTTCGGGGCTAGATCGTGGAAATCCAGGTCGTAATAGAACATGAGCCCCCGGACAAATGGGTGGACTAGAAAACCCAGTCCGCGGAGGAAGTGGGGAAGAAATACTACCCTCTCATGGGGCCTTGGGGCGGGGAGAAGCTGCCCCTTTTCGGGGAGCCGGTGCGCGATGTCCTTAGAAAGGTATCCGGCCTTCCTTAGCTTCTTGACTTGGCCCTCCGTAGCGGAGGAGACCATCCACTTGCCTCCTGCTCTGGATATTGCTGGAGAAGGTTGAGGTGGGAAGTGCGGGCTTGGGCGCTGGAGCTCGGGTGCGCAGGAGATGGATAGGCAAAGGAGGAAGAAGGCGTAGGTAAAAAGGTGGATCCTTATCCCCTTATATGGGCGGATGCGGTTGTGCGTCCCCACCAGCCTAGTAAAACTCGCTTGCCTCCCAAGCGCCATGATAAATGGCGCGGTTGGGTTACCCATGTCCGTATTGATGAGAATCCCGTAAAGGGGGTACATGATCTCTGCTTTGACAAGACGTGCCAAGGAAACCGCCTCGCAAAACATGCTGAGGTGGAAAAGTAAAAACGATTCGAGTAAAGGACTTGGCTGTAGTGTGATGACGCACTACGGAATACGTCAGCAGATTTGATTTGTGTTAATATTATTCTATCTATGGCAATATGTGGAAGCTTATTTTGCAGAGCCGGACACTACTCTTGGTGTTTACAATCTTCTATGAAGGACTTGGAGGAGGAACCCGCCTTGCAATGCCGAAGACAATTTGCGCGCCGGACTCGTCGTCATTGAAGCCTGGTTCAGGGGCTACTGAGGGAGTCCTGGGATTAGGGGGTGTTCGGGTAGCCGGACTCTACCTTCAGCCGGACTCCAGGACTATGAAGATACAAGATTGAAGACTTCGTCCCGTGTCCGGATGGGACTTTCCTTGGCGTGAAAGGCAAGCTTGGCGATGCGGATATTCAAGATCTCCTACCATTGTAATCGACTCTGTGTAACCCTAACCCTATCCGGTGTCTATATAAACCGGAGGGTTGTAGTCCGTAGGACATCAACTCCATATACAACAATCATACCATAGGCTAGCTTCTAGGGTTTAGCCTCCTTGATCTCGTGGTAGATCTACTCTTGTACTACCTATATCATCAATATTAATCAAGCAGGACGTAGGGTTTTACCTCCATCAAGAGGGCCCGAAACCTGGGTAAAACATCGTGTTCCTGCCTCCTGTTACCATCCGGCCTAGACGCACAGTTCAGGACCCACTACCCAAGATCCGCCGGTTTTGACACCGATACCGGCGACGAGCGCGGGCGGTGGCGCGTGTGGGTGAGCATGGTGCAGTCGCTACGAAGTGCAAAAGAGGAAACATAGAGGATGGGGAGATGGCTGAGCTCACGGAGGTCACGACGAGGCAGTTAGCGAGGTCGGGGGTGAGCTGATGCGGTGGGGACGGCGAAGGGGATCTCCGGTGGTCGGAGTTGGGGAAGACGAGGTTGGGGCGGTTCTAGAGCGGGCGAGCGCTCGGGGCTCGGCCTGCTCGACGTAGTCGACGTCGGTGGAGCTCTTGGACACGATGGCGCAACGCGAGGATGATGGAGGGCACGGCTACGGCGATGGTGCGGCGGCAGAGGCATCGGCCATGGTGGGAGAGGGCGAGGGAGAGGCGTTGGGGGTGAATGCAGAGGTCTGCGGGGTTGGGGCGACTACGTCGAGGTCGTCCAGGCGTCCAGGGGCGCGGGCGGCAAGCAAGTGGCGCCGTGGCGAGCCCAGGCATGCCGGCGCTCACCTCCTACCTGCCTGCCTGGCGAGAGGAAGCAGTTGACTGGCCATGGGCCAGTACAGTGCTGGGCCGCCAGGTGGGCCGGCTGGGGGGGTTTTGCTAGGTTAGTCCTTTCTCTTTTTTTTTCTTTCTGTTTTTGATTTATTCTGTCTTGTGTTTTGGAATAGTAAAAATACTATTTCATTTAGAAACAACCCTGGAAATAATTAGAGGCACAATTGAAAATATTATGAATAGCCTAAAATTACTTTCAGAATTATTTGGGCATTTAAATTATTTTTTATAGCATTTAAATGCCCAAATGCAAATACTATATGGATTAATCCAATGACCTTAGGATGTCCTAGAAAAATGTGCACATTTTTGTCAAAGGTTTTAACCCAAAACAAAAAGGGTGGACTTTTTAGAAGGGCATTTCAGGTTCACTGAAAAAGTTTTTTAGTAAACCCTAGTTGTTCCGGGGGGGTGCTGGGGGTTCTGTCATCCCCATTTCATCTTTCTGGGAAAATTAAACATGATGCAATCACTCTAATGCATGAACTAGCTAGGGTGTGACACCTCATTAATTGGTGTAGGAATCACTGGAACTGGCTTCTGTGATGAACTACTTTCCAATAAGGGAGCAGGTACAATTACCTCATCAGTTCTACTTTCCTCCCACTCACTTCTTTCGAGAGAAACTCCTTCTCTAGAAAGGATCCATTCTTAGCAACGAATATCTTGCCTTCGGATCTGTGATAGAAGGTGTACCCAACAGTCTCTTTGGTATCCTATGAAGACACATTTCTCCGATTTGGGTTCGAGCTTATCAGGTTGAAGCTTTTTCACATAAGCATCGCAGCCCCAAACTTTAAGAAACGACAACTTGGGTTTCTTGCCAAACCACAGTTCATAAGGTGTCGTCTCAACGATTTCGATGGTGCCCTATTTAACGTGAATGCAGCCGTCTCTAAAGCATAACCCCAAAACGATAGCGGTAAATCAGTAAGAGACATCATAGATCGCACCATATCTAATAAAGTGCGGTTACGACATTCGACACCACACCATTACGCTGTGGTGTTCCAGGTGGCGTGAGTTGCGAAACTATTCCGCATTGTTTCAAATGAAGACCAAACTCGTAACTCAAATATTCTCCTCCACGATCATATCGTAGAAACTTTATTTTCTTGTTACGATGATTTTCCACTTCACTCTGAAAATTCTTTGAACTTCTCAGATGTTTCATACTTATGTTTCATCAAGTAGATATACCCATATTTTCTCAAATCATCTATGAAGGTCAGAAAATAACGATACCCGCCATGAGCATCAACACTCATCGGACCGCATACATCAGTATGTATTATTTCCAATAAGTCTGTTGCTCGTTCCATTGTTCCGGAGAACGGAGTCTTAGTCATCTTGCCCATGAAGCATGGTTCGCAAGTATCAAGTGATTCATAATCAAGTGATTCCAAAAGTCCATCAACATGGAGTTTCTTCATGCGCTTTACACCAATATGACCCAAACGGTAGTGCCACAAGTAAGTTGCACTATCATTATTAAACTTATATCTTTTGGCTTCAATACTATGAATATGTGTATCACTACTATCAAGATTTAGTAAAAATAGACCACTCATCAAGGGTGCATGACCATAAAAGATATTACTCATATAAATAGAACAACCATTATTCTCTGATTTAAATGAATAACCATCTCGCATCAAACAAGATCCAGATATAATGTTCATGCTTAATGCTGGCACCAAATAACAATTATTCAGGTCTAAAACTAATCCCGAAGGTAGATGTAGAGGTAGCGTGCCGACGGCGATCACATCGACTTTGGAACAATTTCCCACGCGCATCGTCACCTCGTCTTTAGCCAATATTCGATTAATCTGTAGCCCATGTTTCAAGTTGCAAATATTAGCAACAGAACCAGTATTAAATACTCAGGCGCTACTACGAGCATTAGTAAGGTACACATCAATAACATGTATATCAAATATACCTTTCACTATGCCATCCTTCTTATCCACCAAATACTTGGGGTAGTTCCGCTTCCAGTGACTAGTCCCTTTGCAATAGAAGCACTCAGTCTCAGGCTTAGGTCCAGACTTGGGCTTCTTCACTTGAGCAGCAACTTGCTTGCTGTTCTTCTTGAAGTTCCCCTTCTTCCTTTTGCCCTTCTTCTTGAAATCGGTGGTCTTGTTGACCATCAACACTTGATGCTCCTTCTTTATTTCTACCTCCGCAGCCTTTAGCATTGCGAAGAGCTCGGGAATTGTCTTATCCATCCCTTGCATATTATAGTTCATCATGAAGCTCTTGTAGCTTGGTGGCAGTGATTGAAGAACTCTATCAATGACACTATCATCAGGAAGATTAACTCCCAGCTGAGTCAAGTGGTTGTGGTACCCAGACATTCTGAGTATATGTTCACTGACAGAACTATTCTCCTCCATTTTGCAGCTGTAGAACTTATTGGAGACTTCATATCTCTCAATCCGGGCATTTGCTTGAAATATTAACTTCAACTCTTGGAACATCTCATATGCTTGATGAGCCACAAGTATAGGGGATCTATCGTAGTCCTTTTGATAAGTAAGAGTGTCGAACCCAACGAGGAGCAGAAGAAAATGATAAGCGGTTTTCAGCACGGTATTCTCTGCAAGCACTGAAATTATAGGTAACAGATAATTTTGTGATAAGATAATTGGTAACGAGCAACAAGTAACAAAATTAAATAAAGTGCAGCAAGGTGGCCCAATCCTTTTTATAGCAAAGGACAAGCCTGGACAAACTCTTTTATGATGTAAAGCGCTCCCGAGGACACATGGGAATTATCGTCAAGCTAGTTTTCATCACGATCATATGATTTGCATTCGGTACATTGATAATTTGGTATGTGGGTGGACCGGTGCTAGGGTACTGTCCTTACTTGGACAAGCATCCCACTTATGATTAACCTGTATTGCAAGCATCGGCAACTACAACAAAAGTATTAAGGTAAACCTAACCATAGCATGAAACATATGGATCCAAATCAGCCCCTTACGAAGCAACTCATAAACTAGGGTTTGAGCTTCTGTCACTCTAGCAACCCATCATCTACTTATTACTTCCCAATGCCTTCCTCTAGGCCCAAATAATGGTGAAGTGTCATGTAGTCGACGTTCACATAACACCACTAGAGGAGAGACAACATACATCTCATCAAAATATCGAACGAATACCAAATTCACATGACTACTAATAGCAAGACTTATCCCATGTCCTCAGGAACAAACGTAACTACTCACAAAGCATATTCATATTCATAATCAGAGGGGTATTAATATGCATATAGGATCTGAACATATGATGCTCCACCAAATAAACCAACTAGCATCAACTACAAGGAGTAATTAACACTACTAGCAACCCACGGGTACCAATCCCGGACCTAGAGACAAGAATTGGATACAAGAGATGAACTAGGGTTTTGAGAGGAGATGGCGCTGGTGAAGATGTTGATGGAGATTGCCCTCTCTCGATGAGAGGAGCGTTGGTGATCATGATGGCGATGATTTCCCCCTCCCGGAGGGAAGTTTCCCCGGCAGAACAGCTCCGCCAGAGCCCTAGATTGGTTCCGCCAAGGTTCAGCCTCGTGGCGGTGGAGTCTCGTCCGGAAAGATGGCTTATGATTTTTTCCTCATCGAAAGACTCCATATAGCAGAAGATGGGTGAGGGAGTCCTGGATTAGGGGGTGTTCGGGTAGCCGGACTATACCTTCGGCCGGACTCCTGGACTATGAAGATACAAGATTGAAGACTTCGTCCCGTGTCCGGATGGGACTTTCCTTGGTGTGGAAGGCAAGCTTGGCGATGCGGATATTCAAGATCTCCTACCATTGTAACCGACTCTGTGTAACCCTAACCCTATCCGGTGTCTATATAAACCGGAGGGTTGTAGTCCGTAGGCAATCGACTCCATACACAACAATCATACCATAGGCTAGCTTCTAGGGTTTAGCCTCCTTGATCTCGTGGTAGATCTACTCTTGTACTACCCATATCATCAATATTAATCAAGCAGGAGTAGGGTATTACCTCCATCGAGAGGGCCCGAACCTGGGTAAAACAAAGTGTCCCCTGTCTCCTGTTACCATCCGGCCTAGATGCACAGTTCGGGACCCCCTACCCGAGATCCGCCGGTTTTGACACCGACATTGGTGCTTTCATTGAGAGTTCCTCTGTGTCATCGCTTTTAGGCCCGATGGCTCCTTCGATCATCAACAACGATGCAATCCAGGGTGACACTTTTCTCCCCGGACAGATCTTTGTCTTCGGCGGCTTCGCACTGCGGGCCAATCCGCTTGGCCACCTTGAGCAGATCGAAAGCTACGCCCCTGGCCATCAGGTCAGGTTTGGAAGCCTAAACTACACGGCCGACATCCGCGGGGACTTGATCTTCGACGTATTCGAGCCACAGCCAAGCACGTCGCACTGTCTCGATGGGCATGATATAGCTCTGCCACCGAACAGCGCCTTGGAGGCTGCACACGCATCGGTTCTGACCATTGATTCGGAGCCTACTGCACCGATCGAGGATCAGCGGTTAGACGCTGCCTCAGGGGCTGCGATCTCAGAGGCGATTGAGCCGAACTCCAGCCCCGCACTCCGCATGGCCCGTGACTCTGAGGATCCAGATTCCTCTCCGATCTCCGAGCCCCCGCGCCCCTGCCGATCGAATCCGATTGGGCGCCGATCATGGAGTTCACCGCCTTGGACATCTTTCAGCACTCGCCCTTCGGCGACATCCTGAATTCTCTAAAGTCTCTCTCTTTATCAGGAGAGCCCTGGCCGGACTATGGTCAGCAAGGTTGGGATACAGACGACGAAAAAATTCAAAGCCTACCCACCACCCACTTCGTAGCCATTGTCGACGACTTAACCGACATGCTTGACTTTGATTTCGAAGACATCGACGGCATGGACGACGATGCAGGAGACGAACAAGAACCAGCACCTGTAGGGCGCTGGAAGGCCACCTCGTCATATGACATATATACGGTGGATACTCCAAAAGATGGAGATGGCGATGGAACAATGGGGGATGACGCCCCCAAGAAACAGCAAAAGCGCCGGCGTCAGCGGCGCCGCTCTAAATCCCGCCAAAGCAAAAACGGTGATTCCGGCATGGGAGATAATACTACCCCGGATAGCACCGAAGAACACCCACCTCAGAAAAATTCGGCACAGGAAGATGGAGAAACCAGCCCTCATGAAAGAGCGGCAGACCGAGAGGTCGAGGATGATAACTATACGCCTCCCTCCGAAGACGAGGCTAGCCTCGATGACGACGAATTCTTCATACCATCAGACCCCGCCGAACAAGAGCGTTTTAAACGCAGGCTTTTAGCTACGGCAAGCAGCCTCAAGAAAAAGCAGCAACAACTTAGAGCTTCCCAAGAATTGCTAGCTGACAGATGGACTGAAGATCTTGCGGCCGAAGAGTACGAACTCGAACGCCCCTCCAAGAGTTACCCGAAACGCAGGCCGCTACCCCGACCAGAGGAGGAAGCACCTACATCACCAACACATGACATGGCAGACCGGCCACCTCGCGGCCGCGACAGAGAGGCCTGTCGGCCCTCCACCCAAGCCATGCCCCGACGCCGCTCAACTAAGGCACGGGAAAATGCGCCCGACCTGCGAGACATACTGGAGGATAAGGCAAGACAAACAAGATCGATCTACGGATCACGCAGGCGCCCTACGGCATGTGACAATGATCTTCACTCCGGATACAACAAATCCGGCCGGGCCGAACACAACAGACATAGCTCTTCTGAGCTGCGTCGTGATATAGCCCAGTACAGAGGCGCCGCACACCCGCTATGCTTCACGAATGAAGTAATGGATCATAAAATCCCAGAGGGTTTCAAACCTGTAAACATCGAATCATACGATGGCACAACAGACCCGGCGGTATGGATAGAGGATTATCTCCTTCACATCCACATGGCATGCGGCGATGATCTACACGCCATCAAATACCTCCCGCTCAAACTTAAAGGACCAGCCCGGCATTGGCTCAACAGCCTGCCAGCAGACTCAATCTGTTCTTGGGAGGACCTGGAAGCCGCATTCCTCGACAACTTCCAGGGCACTTACGTGCGACCGCCGGATGCCGACGACTTAAGCCACATAATTCAGCAGCCAGAAGAATCGGCCAGACAATTCTAGACACGATTCCTAACAAAGAAAAAACAGATAGTCGACTGTCCGGACGCAGAGGCCCTAGCAGCCTTCAAACATAACATCCGCGACGAGTGGCTTGCCCGGCACCTGGGACAGGAAAAGCCGAAATCCATGGCAGCCCTCACGACACTCATGACCCGCTTTTGCGCGGGAGAAGAAAGCTGGCTAGCTCGCAGTAACAACTTATCGAAGAACCCTGGTAATTCGGATACCAAGGACAAAAGTGGCAGGACACGTCGGAATAAGCAAAAGCGCCGCATTAACAGCGACAGCAATGAAGAAACGGCAGTCAATGCCGGATTCAAAGGCTATAAATCCGGTCAGCGGAAAAAGCCATTCAAAAAGAATACTCAGGGCCCATCCAGTTTGGACCGAATACTCGATCGCTTGTGCCAGATACATGGCACCCCCGAAAGGCCAGCCAATCACACTAACAGGGATTGTTGGGTGTTCAAGCAGGCAGGCAAGTTAAGGGCCGAAAACAGAGACAAGGGGCTGCACAGCGACGACGAGGGGCCCAAGCCGCCGAACAACAATGGACAGAAGGACTTTCCCCCATAAGTGCGGACGGTGAACATGATATACGCAACCCACATTCCCAAGGGGGAGCGGAAGCGTGCGCTACGGGACGTATACGTGATGGAGCCAGTCGCCCCAAAGTTCAACCCATGGTCCTCCTGCCCGATCACTTTTGATCGAAGGGACCATCCCACTAGCATCTGTCATGGCGGCTTCGCCGCATTGGTTCTCGACCCAATCATCGACGGATTTCATCTCACAAGAGTCCTCATGGACGGCGGCAGTAGCCTGAACCTGCTTTATCAGGATACAGTGCGGAAAATGGGCATAGATCCCTCAAGGATTAAACCCACAAGAACGACCTTTAAAGGCGTTATACCATGTGTAGAAGCCAACTGTACAGGCTCAGTAAAACTTGACGTGGTCTTCGGATCCCCGGACAATTTCCGAAGCAAAGAGTTAATCTTCGATATAGTCCCGTTTCGCAGTGGCTATCATGCCCTGCTCGGACGAACCGCATTCGCAAAGTTCAATGCGGTGCCGCACTACGCATATCTCAAGCTCAAGATGCCAGGCCCTCGAGGAGTAATTACGGTCAACGGAAACACTGAACGCTCCCTCCGTACGGAGGAGCATACGACGGCTCTCGCAGCAGAGGTACAAAGTAGCCTTCTCACGCAATTCTCCAGTCCGGCCATTAAAAAGCCAGACACTGCCAAGCGCGCCCGGAGTAATCCACAGCAGGACCGCCTGGCACGCTCTGAGCCAGCGTAGCAATGCGGCCCCAACCCCAGCTTTCGCAACATAGCGAAACCAGTACCTCGCGTACATAACTACGCCCTGGAAATACCATGGCCACAGGGGAAGGGGCACAATAACGGCACGCCCAAAATACGGCTTAAAACGTACTAGGGGCTGCCGGATTCTTTTTTATTTTTTTCTTACTTTTAGGACTCCATACTTCGGACGACCTGTTCGGCAATTCGACTGCCGCACAAACGATGCAAGATCCAGGGAGGCAGGCAAGCCATGCCGCATTATGGAACTCCCAGGTGGTCTCTGTTACGAGCAGTATACCTGATTTAAATACAATTCCGCGGCCTGCCCCTGGTCAGGACATACTGAATAGTCCAATATCTTTTGCTTACCGCACTATTTGTATCATTCGGCTTTGATAAATAGCCTCTCTATAAACAATGCATAGCTTTTTGTCTATTTTTTGCATTACTCTCTTTTATATATGTTCATTTGTGACATGTTGCACCCGTACACTATGGTACGGCAAGTACGCCAGGGGCTTCAGTACCCTTTAACATGGTGTGAGAAGTCCGTACACTTTCACAAGTGCGGCACCCCAAACTTATAGCACTATATGCATCGGCTCCGAATCATGATTTTGGTCAATAGTTGGGTTTGCCCGGCTCCTATGTTTTGGTGCCTTACGTTCCGCTATATCCTTCTTATCCGCCAATCACTTGGGGTAGTTCCGCTTCCAGTGACCAGTCCCTTTGCAGTAGAAACACTTAGTCTCAGGCTTAGGACCAGACTTGGGCTTCTTCACTTGAGCAGCAACTTGCTTGCCGTTCTTCTTGAAGTTCCCCTTCTTCCCTATGCCCTTTTCTTGAAACTAGTGATCTTGTCAACCATCAACACTTGATGTTTTCCTTGATTTCTACCTTCGTTGATTTCAGCATCACGAAGAGCTTGGGAGTTGTTTCCATTATCCCTTGCATATTATAGTTCATCACGAAGTTCTACTAACTTGGTGATGGTGACTAGAGAATTCTGTCAATCACTATCTTATCTGGAAGATTAACTCCCACTTGATTCAAGCGATTGTAGTACCCAGACAATCTGGGCACATGCTCACTAGTTGAGCGATTCTCCTCCATCTTTTAGCTATAGAATTTGTTAGAGACTTCATATCTCTCAACTCGGGTATTTGCTTGAAATATTAACTTCAACTCCTTGAACATCTCATATGCTCCATGACGTTCAAAACGTCTTTGAAGTCCCGATTCTAAGCCATTAAGCATGGTGCACTAAACTATCAAGTAGTCATCATATTGAGCTAGCCAAACGTTCATAACGTCTGCATCTGCTCCTGCAATAGGTCTGTCACCTAGCGGTGCATCAAGGACATAATTCTTCTGTGCAACAATGAGGATAAACCTCAGATCACGGATCCAATCCCCATCATTGCTACTAACATCTTTCAACACAATTTTCTCTAGGAACATATCAAAATAAACATATGAAAGCAACAACGCGAGTTATTGATCTACAACATAGATATGCTAATACTACCAGGACTAAGTTCATGATAAATTTAAGTTCAGTTAATCATATTACTTAAGAACTCCCACTTAGATAGACATCCCTCTAATCTTCTAAGTGATCACGTGATCCAAATCAACTAAACCATGTCCGATCATCACGTGAAATGGAGTAGTTTCATTGGTGAACATCATTATGTTGATCATATCTACTATATGATTCACGCTCGACCTTCCGGTCTCCGTGTTCCGAGGCCATATCTGTATATGCTTGGCTCGTCAAGTATAACCTGAGTATTCCGCGTGTGCAACTGTTTTGCACCCGTTGTATTTGAACGTAGAACCTATCACACCCGATCATCACGTGGTGTCTCAGCACGAAGAACTTTCGCAATGGTGCATACTCAGGGAGAACACTTCTTGATAATTTAGTGAGAGATCATCTTATAATGCTACCGTCAATCAAAGCAAGATAAGATGCATAAGAGGATAAACATCACATGCAATCAATATAAGTGATATGATATGGCCATCATCATCTTGTGCCTGTGATCTCCATCTCCGAAGCACCGTCATGATCACCATCGTCACCGGCGCGACACCTTGATCTCCATCGTAGCATCGTTGTCGTCTCGCCAATCTCATGCTTCCACGACTATCGCTACCGCTTAGTGATAAAGTAAAGCATTACATCGCGATTGCATTGCATACAATAAAGCGACAACCATATGGCTCCTGCCAGTTGCCGATAACTCGGTTACAAAACATGATCATCTCATACAATAAAATTTAGCATCATGTCTTGACCATATCACATCACAACATGCCCTGCAAAAACAAGTTAGACGTCCTCTACTTTGTTTTTGCAAGTTTTACGTGGCTGCTACGGTCTTAAGCAAGAACCAATCTCACCTACGCATCAAAACCACAACGATAGTTTGTCAAATAGACTCCGTTTTAACCTTCGCAAGGACCGGGCGTAGCCATACTTGGTTCAACTAAAGTTGGAGAAACAGTCACCCGCAAGCCACCTATGTGCAAAGCACGTCGGGAGAACCGGTCTCGTGTAAGCGTACGCGTAATGTCGGTCCGGGCCACTTCATCCAACAATACCGCCGAACCAAAGTATGACATGCTGGTAGGCAGTATGACTTATATCGCCCACAACTCACTTGTGTTCTACTCGTGCATATAACATCAACATAAATAACCTAGGCTCTGATACCACTGTTGGGTTTCGTAGTAATTTCAAAATTTTCCTACGCACACGCAATATCATGTGATGCATAGCAACGAGAGGGGAGAGTGTTGTCTACGTACCCACGCAGACCGACTGCAGAAGCGTTGACACAACGTAGAGGAAGTAGTCGTACGTCTTCACGATCCAACAGATCAAGCACCGAAACTACGGCACCTCCGAGTTCGAGCACACGTTCAGCTCGATGACGATCCCCGGACTCCGATCCAGCAAAGTGTCGGGGAAGAGTTCCGTCAGCACGACGGCGCGGTGACGATCTTGATGTACTACAGTAGCAAGGCTTCGCCTAAACTCCGCTACAGTATTATCGAGGAATATGGTGGCTGGGGGCACCGCACACGGCTAAGGAATAGATCACGTGGATCAACTTGTGTTTCTTTTTCTATCTTTGGTGCTAGCCCTGCCCCTCTATTTATATCTTGAGCCCTGGGGTCGAAACTTGGAGTTAAAGCCTTCACAAAGTCGGTTTCACCCGATAGGCAAGAGTCCTTCTCGGACTCCAGGGCCAGACGCCAGGGACCCTGGCGTCTGGCCCCTGGACTCCGCAAAACTTCCTTTTGCGCTTTCCAAAAACCTTGTGGGCTTTCCCCTTTGGCCCAAATAAAGTGTTCTCGTACCCAAAAATTTCGGGAAACATCCGGAACCCCTTCCGGTGATTTCCGGAACCCTTCCGGTGACCAAACACTATTATCATATATATCAAACTTTATCTCCGGACCATTCCGGAGTTCCTCGTCATGTCCGTGATCTCATCTCGGACTCCGAACAACATTCGGTACATCAAAATGCATAAAACTCATAACAACTGTCATCGTAACATTAAGCGTGCGGACCCTACGGTTCGAGAACAATGTAGACATGACTGAGACAAATCTCCGGTCAATAACCAATAGCGGGACCTGGATGCCCATATTGGCTCCTACATATTCTACGAAGATCTTTATCGGTCAGACCGCATAACAACATACGTTGTTCCCTTTGTCATCGGTATGTTACTTGCCCGAGATTCGATCGTCGGTATCCAATACCTAGTTCAATCTCGTTACCGACAAGTCTCTTTACTCGTTCCGTAATACATCATCTCACAACTAACATATTAGTTGTAATGCTTGCAAGGCTTATGTGATGTGCATTACCGAGAGGGCCCAGAGATACCTCTCCGACAATCGGAGTGACAAATCCTAATCTCGAAATACGCCAACCCAACATCTACCTTTGGAGACACCTGTAATGCTCCTTTATAATCACCCAGTTATGTTGTGACGTTTGGTAGCACCCAAAGTGTTCCTCCGGCAAACGGGAGTTGCATAATCTCATAGTTATAGGAACATGTATAAGTCATGAAGAAAGCAATAACAACATACTAAACGATCAGGTGCTAAGCTAATGGAATGGGTCATGTCAATCAGATCATTCAACTAATGATGTGACCTCGTTAATCAAATAACAACACTTTGTTCATGGTTAGGAAACATAACCATCTTTGATTAACGAGCTAGTCAAGTAGAGGCATACTAGTGACACTCTGGTTGTCTATGTATTCACACATGTATTATGTTTCCGGTTAATACAATTCTAGCATGAATAATAAACATTCATCATGAAATAAGGAAATAAATAATAACTTTATTATTGCCTCTAGGGCATATTTCCTTCAATTTCTTACCTTCTTTCTCGTCGAGTTGCCGCTTGGCAAGGCCGAGCTCTTGCTCGGTCCGCTCAAGGTCCTGCTTTAGGACACCCACCTCCGCAGTCAGTGTGGCGGTGGATAGCAGCGAAGCCTGCATACGCATATTGACTCTTTATTGTTAGACTCCTGCGAAATTTAATAGATCCTCTATTCGGCTTTTCTTTCCGAACGCCAAACAGAGCATCAGGGGCTGCTGTCTATGCGGTAATATTTTTACATATTTTTTACTTACCTCGAAGCCTGTTAGGAGGCTAGCACACGCTTCACTCAGTCCGCTCTTGGCGGACTGAACCTTCTGGATCACCGTACTCATAATAGTACGGTGCTCCTCGTCGATGGAGGCACCTTCAAGCACCTCCAGCAGATTGTCCGGCACCTCCGATTGGACGGAGGCTGCCGGCTCAGAAGGCTTGCTCCTCTTGGAAGGAGTTCACCTGCCGCGGTTCGGAATCGTTGAAGATTCTGGCACGGTGTCCGGATCAAAGCAGGACTTGGAGCCCTGGGGGGTCTTGTCCCCTTTACTCGTGGTGTCCGGGAGGTCGCCTTGCGGCTCCTCCAGGACCACCTCCTCCTGCCCCGGAGCTCGTTGCGACGCCACTTCGGCGTCATCCACAGTGCGGGGGGAGACAACAGGCGGAACTGAGTTCACGTCCGATGAATCCAGGGAGCCGCTCGACGACTCGTTGAGTTCGGCCCGGGGTAGGCTGCATGATTATATTCGACATTAGGGAAAGCTGTGCAACAAAAGGAATATCATGAGTTACTCTGGTATCCGAACACTTACGATTTCGCCGGACGCCTGGCCCTGTCCGGCCACTCCTCTTCGTCCTCGTCGGCGTCGGGGGTGTAGTCCGGCGGAGGGCTCTTCCTCTTCTTGGACCCTTCGGCCTTCCCCCTTGGGGCGGCCTTCCTTTTCTTTCCTCCCTCCGCTGGGGGGGAGAGCTTTCTTCTTCCTCCTCCTCGTTTTCATGGGAGGAGGGCGTCTCGGACTCGTGGGATGACGAGTCCGACAACACCACGTTGCGTGTACTCTTTCGAGTCCCCGTGGTCTTCTTCTTCTTGGCCTTCTTTTCCGACACCACATAAGGTGCTGGAGCCAGCAGCTTCACTAGTAGAGCTGGGGCTGGGTCTTCGGGCAGCGGAGCCGGACAGTTAATCGGTCCGGATACCGCCCGCCAAGCCTGTCAAAGGTAAGGGAGTTTAGATCCCGCATAGAGTTAAACTATGAAAAAAGCTGAACATCCTGTAAAAGGTGAAACTAGCTTACCCCACTAGCGTGACGCTGCGAGCTGTATCCACGGTCGTCAGAAGCTGATGCGGGAGCCTCGGCACCTTTGATTAGCGCCTTCCAGACGTCTTCATACGTCGTGTCAAAGAGCCTGTTAAGGGTTCGGTGCCGTGCCAGGTCGAACTCCCACAGAGTAAAGTCCCATTGTTGACACGGGAGGATTCGGCGAACGAGCATGACCTGGACTACATTTACAAGCCTGATTGACTTGTTTACCAGGGACTGGATGCATGTCTTCAGTCTGGTCACCTCTTTCTCGTTACCCCACGATAGGCCCGTCTCTTTCCAGGACATGAGCCGCGTGGGGGGTCCGGATCGGAACTCAGGGGCTGCGATCCATTTCGGATCGCGTGGCTCGGTGATGTAGAACCACCCGGCTTGCCACCCCTTTAGGGTCTCTACGAAGGAGCCCTCGAACCACAGGACGTTGGCAATCTTGCCCACCATGGTGCCTCCGCACTCCGCCTGGTTGCCGCACACCACCTTGGGCTTGACGTTGAAGGTCTTGAGCCACAGGCCGAAATGGGGGCGGACGCGGAGGAAAGCCTCGCACACGACGATAAACGCCGAGATGTTGAGGATGAAGTTCGGGGCCAGATCGTGAAAATCCAGGCCGTAGTAGAACATGAGCCCCCGGACGAATGGGTGAAGTGGAAAGCCCAGTCCGCGGAGGAAGTGGGGAAGGAATACTACCCTCTCATGCGGCCTTGGGGTGGGGAGAAGCTGCCCCTCCTCGGGAAGCCGATGCGCGATTTCTTTGGACAAGTATCCGGCCTTCCTTAGCTTTTTGACGTCGCCCTCCGTGACGGAGGAGACCTTCCACTTGCCTCCCGCTCCGGAAATTGCTAGAGAAGGTTGAGGTGGGAAGTGCGGGCTTGGGCGCTGGAGCTTGAGTGCGCAAGAGATGGATAGGCAAAGGAGGAAGAAGGCGCAGGTAAAAAGGTGGATCCTTATCCCCTTATATGGGCGGATGCGGTTGTGCGTCCCCACCTGCCTGATAAAACTCGCTTGCCTCCCAAGCGCCGTGGTAAATGGCACGGTTAGGGTTACCCACTTCCGTATTGATGAGAATCCCGTAAAAAGGGCACACGATCTCTGCTTTGACAAGACATGCCAAGGAAACCGCCTCGCAAAACATGCTGAGGTGGAAAAGTAAAAACGATTCGAGTAAAGGACTTGGCTGTAGTGTGATGGCGCACTGCAGAATACGTCAGCAGATTTGATTTGTGTTAATATTATTCTCTCTGTGGCAATATGTGGAAACTTATTTTGCAGAACCGGACACTACTCTTGGTGTTTACAAATCTTCTATGAAGGACTTGGAGGAGGAACCCGCCTTGCAATGCTGAAGACAATTTGCGTGCCGGACTCGTCGTCATTGAAGCTTGGTTCAGGGGCTACTGAGGGAGTCCTGGATTAGGGGGTGTTCGGGTAGCCGGACTATACCTTCGGCCGGATTCCTGGACTATGAAGATACAAGATTGAAGACTTCGTCCCGTGTCCGGATGGGACTTTCCTTGGCGTGGAAGGCAAGCTTGGCGATGCGGATATTCAAGATCTCCTACCATTATAACCGACTCTGTGTAACCCTAACCCTATCCGGTGTCTATATAAACCGGAGGGTTGTAGTCCGTAGGCAATCGAGTCCATACACAACAATCATACCATAGGCTAGCTTCTAGGGTTTAGCCTCCTTGATCTCGTGGTAGATCTACTCTTGTACTACCCATATCATCAATATTAATCAAGCAGGAGTAGGGTATTACCTCCATCGAGAGGGCCCGAACCTGGGTAAAACAAAGTGTCCCCTGTCTCCTGTTACCATCCGGCCTAGACACACAGTTCGGGACCCCCTACTCGAGATCCGCCGGTTTTGACACCGACAATGGGCATCGGAGGGCCACCAGGGGGCCCACGAGGTAGGGGGCGCCCAGGGGGTAGGGCACCCCCACCCTCGTGGGCAGGGTGTGACCCCCCTGGTGAACTTCTTGTGCTCAATATCTTTTATATATTCTGAAAATGACTTCCGTGAATTTTCAGGACTTTTGGAGCTGTGAAGAATAGGTCTCTAATATTTGCTCCTTTTTCCAGCCCAGAATTCCAGCTGCCTGCATTCTCCCTCTTTATGTAAACCTTGTAAAATAAGAGAGAATAGGCATAAGTATTGTGACATAAGTGTAATAACAACCCATAATGCAATAAATATCGATATAAAAGCCTGATGCAAAATGGACGTATCAACTCCCCCAAGCTTAGACCTCGCTTGTCCTCAAGCGAAAGCCGAAATCGAAAAATATGTCCACATGTTTAGAGATAGAGGTGTCGATAAAAATAAAATACGGACATGAGGGCATCATGATCATTCTTAGAACAGCAACTTATATAATTCTTGTCATATGATCTCTTATGCTAGAGTAACAATGCAATCACAATTTCAGGTATGAATCATAAATTTCATTGAAAACTAACAAACTATAATATAAATCATTGGAGCAATTGCAATTTATCATAACATAGGAAAGAGTCAATATATAAGAGCTTTTCAGCAAGTCCACATACTCAACTATCATATAGTCTTTCACCATTGCTAACACTCATGCAATACTTATGGGTATGGAGTTTTAATCGGACACAGAGAAAGATAGGGGCTTATAGTTTTGCCTCCCAACGTTTTACCTCAAGGGTAATGTCAACAATAATAGTTCATGAAAACTCACATCCAATTAGCCATATATACCAAGATCTTTCCAACATGTTGTGCTTGCCAAAAGACAAAATGTAAAAAGGAAAGGTGAAGATCACCATGACTCTAATGTAAGGTAGGAGATAAAAGTAAAAGATAGGCCCTTCACAGAGGGAAGGAGAGGTTGTCATGCGCTTTTATTGTTGGATGCACAAAATCTTAATGCGGAAGAACGTCACTTTATATTGCCACTTGTGATATGGACCTTTATTATGCAGTCCGTCGCTTTTATTTCTTCCATATCACATGATCGTATAAAGCTTATTTTCTCCCACACTAATAAGTCATACATATTTAGAGAGCAATTTTTATTGCTTGCACCGATGACAACTTACTTGAAGGATCTTACTCATCCATAGGTAGATATGGTGGACTCTCATGGCAAAACTGGTTTAAGGGTGTTTGAAAGCACAAGTAGTATCTCTACTTGGTGCAAAGAATTTGGCTAGCATGAGGGGGAAAGGCAAGCTCAACCATGTTGGATGATCCATGGCAATATAATTTATCTCAGATGTAAGAAAACGTAACCCATTACGTTGTCTTCCTTGTCCAACGTCAACTCTTTAGCATGTCATATTTTAATGAGTGCTCACAATCATAAAAGATGTCCAAGATAGTATATTTATATGTGAAGACCTCTCTTTCTTTATTACTTCCTATTAATTGCAACGATGAACCAAACTATGTTTGTCAACTCCCAACTTTTATTCATCATACTTTTTATATGTGAGCTCATTACTCTCCAGAAGATCCATATGATCTCTTTTATTCTTTTTATTCTTTCTCTTTTATTTTATTCAAATAAGATCATGGCAAAATAATCAGGCCCTTGACTCAACACTAATATTTATTATATATAGCTCACAGACTCGATTACATAGAAGGATCATAAAGCAAAACTCACAACTAGATCATACTAAGAACTTTTATTCTACTAGATCAAAATAGTATCAAAAGGATCAAACTAAGAAAAGCTGTAAAGATAAAAGTGATGTTGATATGATACCGGGGCGCTCCCCCAAGCTTGGTAGTTGCCAAGGGGAGTGCCCATACCAGATACTCAGTTCTTCTTTGTTGGTGAAGAAGATGGTGGTTTTGTTGATGGCGTAGGCTTCTTCCTTAATTTGCGCTTGAGGATAGAATTTTGGTCCCTTAGGTCCTGTTTGTTTTCCTGCAAGAGGCGAAAAGGGATAATATCGATCTTAAGTTTCTTTACTCTATCAGGGAGGCTTGACTTTTCGAACTCCACATGCATGTCCCCAGGTTGAGGTAGTGGGACTTCATCTTCATCTGAGCTCGTCTCCTCCTTTCCCTTAGGTTCATAGTCCTCTTCTTCTTCCGTAGTCCAACCACAATGCTCCACATCCCCATAGACTTTAGGATCAACAAGGTAATTAGCCACATAGCTCTCTCCTTCCGAATCCTGGGACGACATGTTGCTCAAATCTGCAGCAGGATAGCTCAAAACAAAGACAGGAGATATTTGCGTGATACGGGAGTCAAAACCTCCGGGAGATTATATAATGAATTTTTACCGACCAAAATACGTAACGTGTAAGAAAACGGAGTCCGGAGAGCACACGAGGTGCCCACGAGGTAGGGGGCGCGCCCATGGGGTAGGGCGCGCCCTCCACCCTCATCGAAGCCTCGTCCTTCCCGGACTGCTTCTTATTTTTCTAAATATTCCAAAACCGAGAAATATTACCATAAAAATTGTTTTGGAGTCGGTTTACTTACCGAACCACATACATATTCCTTTTCGGAGTCTGAAACGTTTCGGAAAGTGTCCCTTATGTATTCCTTCGGGGTTACGGTTTCAATAACATTGGTTTCAACATTTATAGGATTACCTGAGATATAATGTTTAATTCTTTGATTGTTCAGCACCTTCGGATTTGTGCCTTTGAAATTTTTGATTTTTATGGCACCGGAATGATAGACCTCCTCGATAACGTAAGGACCTTCCCATTTAGAGAGAAGTTTTCCTGCAAAAAATCTTAAACGAGAGTTGTATAGCAATACAAAATCACCTACATTAAACTCACGCTTTTGTATTATTTTGTCATGCCATCTTTTAACTTTTTCTTTAAACAACTTTGCATTTTCGTACGCTTGGTGTAGGATCGAAAGTATGTCTAGAGGGGGGTGATTAGACTACTTGACCAAATAAAAACTTAACCTTTTCCCAATTTTAGTTCTTGGCAGATTTTAGCTATTGTAGGACAAGTCAAGCAATCATCACACAATTCAAGCAAGCATGCAAAGAGTATATTGGCAGCGGAATGTAAAGCATGCAACTTGCATGAATGTAAGGGGAAGGGTTTGGAGAATTCAAACGCAATTGGAGACACTGATGTTTTTCCCGTGGTTTGGATAGGTGGTGCTATCCTACATCCACGTTGATGGAGACTTCAACCCACAAAGGGTAACGGTTGCGCGAGTCCACACAGGGCTCCACTCACAAAGGGTAACGGTTACGCGAGTCCACAAAGGGCTCCACCCACGAAGGGTCCACGAAGAAGCAACCACCCACAAAGGGTCCACGAAGAAGCAACCTTGTCTATCCCACCATGGCCATCGCCCACACAGGACTTGCCTCACTAGTGGTAGATCTTCACGAAGTAGGCGATCTCCTTGCCCTTACAAACTCCTTGGTTCAACTCCACAATCTTGTCGGAGGCTCCCAAGTGACACCTAGCCAATCTAGGAGACACCACTCTCCAAGAAGTAACAAATGGTGTGTAGGTAATGAACTCCTTGCTCTTGTGCTTCAAATGATAGTCTTCCCAACACTCAACTCTCTCTCGTAGGATTTGGATTTGGTGGAAAGAAGATTTGAGTGGAAAGCAACTTGGGAAGGCTAGAGG